>NC_089841.1:2500-302500 GCF_035609145.1 Eleutherodactylus coqui
ACCCTAACCCTAACCCTAACCCTAACCCTAACCCTAACCCTAACCCTAACCCTAACCCTAACCCTAACCCTAACCCTAACCCTAACCCTAACCCTAACCCTAACCCTAACCCTAACCCTAACCCTAACCCTAACCCTAACCCTAACCCTAACCCTAACCCTAACCCTAACCCTAACCCTAACCCTAACCCTAACCCTAACCCTAACCCTAACCCTAACCCTAACCCTAACCCTAACCCTAACCCTAACCCTAACCCTAACCCTAACCCTAACCCTAACCCTAACCCTAACCCTAACCCTAACCCTAACCCTAACCCTAACCCTAACCCTAACCCTAACCCTAACCCTAACCCTAACCCTAACCCTAACCCTAACCCTAACCCTAACCCTAACCCTAACCCTAACCCTAACCCTAACCCTAACCCTAACCCTAACCCTAACCCTAACCCTAACCCTAACCCTAACCCTAACCCTAACCCTAACCCTAACCCTAACCCTAACCCTAACCCTAACCCTAACCCTAACCCTAACCCTAACCCTAACCCTAACCCTAACCCTAACCCTAACCCTAACCCTAACCCTAACCCCTAACCCTAACCCTAACCCTAACCCTAACCCTAACCCTAACCCTAACCCTAACCCTAACCCTAACCCTAACCCTAACCCTAACCCTAACCCTAACCCTAACCCTAACCCTAACCCTAACCCTAACCCTAACCCTAACCCTAACCCTAACCCTAACCCTAACCCTAACCCTAACCCTAACCCTAACCCTAACCCTAACCCTAACCCTAACCCTAACCCTAACCCTAACCCTAACCCTAACCCTAACCCTAACCCTAACCCTAACCCTAACCCTAACCCTAACCCTAACCCTAACCCTAACCCTAACCCTAACCCTAACCCTAACCCTAACCCTAACCCTAACCCTAACCCTAACCCTAACCCTAACCCTAACCCTAACCCTAACCCTAACCCTAACCCTAACCCTAACCCTAACCCTAACCCTAACCCTAACCCTAACCCTAACCCTAACCCTAACCCTAACCCTAACCCTAACCCTAACCCTAACCCTAACCCTAACCCTAACCCTAACCCTAACCCTAACCCTAACCCTAACCCTAACCCTAACCCTAACCCTAACCCTAACCCTAACCCTAACCCTAACCCTAACCCTAACCCTAACCCTAACCCTAACCCTAACCCTAACCCCTAACCCTAACCCTAACCCTAACCCTAACCCTAACCCTAACCCTAACCCTAACCCTAACCCTAACCCCTAACCCCTAACCCTAACCCTAACCCTAACCCTAACCCTAACCCTAACCCTAACCCTAACCCCTAACCCTAACCCTAACCCTAACCCTAACCCTAACCCTAACCCTAACCCTAACCCTAAACCCTAACCCTAACCCTAACCCGGACCCGGACCCTGACCCGGACCCTAACCCTAAACCGGACCCTGACCCGGACCCTAACCCTAATACTAACCGTTAAATAAAGCTTGAAGAGATGAGCGAGCACCAAAATGCTCGGGTGCTCGTTACTCGAGACAAATTTTTTGCAAAGCTCGAGGGTTCGTTTCGAGTAACGAACCCCATTGAAGTCAATGGGCGACTCGAGTATTTTTGTATATCGCCGATGCTCGCTAAGGTTTTCATTTGTGAAAATCTGGGCAATTCAAGAAAGTGATGGGAACGACACAGAAACGGATAGGGAAGGCGAGGGGCTACATGTTGGGCTGCATCTCAAGTTCCCAGGTCCCACTATTAAGCCACAATAGCGGCAAGAGTGCCCCCCCCCCAACAACTTTAACATCTGAAAAGCCCTCATTAGCAATGCATACCTTAGCTAAGCACCACACTACCTCCAACAAAGCACAATCACTGCCTGCATGACACTCCGCTGCCACTTCTCCTGGGTTACATGCTGCCCAACCCCCCCTGCACGACCCAGTGTCCACAGCGCACACCAAACTGTCCCTGCCCAGCCTTCAGCTGCCCTCATGCCACGCCACCCTCATGTCTATTTATAAGTGCGTCTGCCACAGGAAAAGCAGGCACACACTGCAGAGGGTTGGCACGGCTAGGCAGCGACCCTCTTTAAAAGGGGCGGGGCGATAGTCCACAATGCTGTACAGAAGCAATGAGAAATCCAATCCTGTGCCACCTCCATCTGGAGCTGCACATGTGGGCATAGCAATGGGGAACCTATGTGCCACACACTATTCATTCTGTCAAGGTGTCTGCATGCCCCAGTCAGACCGCGTTTTTTTATATATAGTCACAGGCAGGTACAACTCGGCAATGGGAATTCTGTGTGCACCCACAGCATGGGTGGCTCCCTGGAACCCACCGGCGGTACATAACAATATCCCATTGCAGTGCCCAACACAGCTGAGGTAGTAATGTCATGTTTAATGCAGGTGGGCTTCGGCCCACACTGCATGCCTAAGTCAGACTGGGGTTCTTTAGAAGTGGACACATGTAGTTACAAATCCCTGTGCACGCACAGCATGGGTGGGTGCCAGGAAGCTACCGGCGGTACATAAAAATATCCCATTGCATTGCCCAACACAGCTGAGGTAGTAATGTCGTGCTTAATGCAGGTGGGCTTCGGCCCACACTGCATGCCCCAGTCAGACTGGGGTTCTTTTGAAGTGGAAACAGTTGCATTTACAACTCCCTGTGGACCCACAGCATGGGTGGGTGCCAGGAAGCCACCGGCGGTACATAACAATATCCCATTGCATTGCCCATCACAGCTGAGGTAGTAATGTCATGTTTAATGCAGGTGGGTTTCGGCCCACACTGCATGCCCCAGTCAGACTGGGGTTCTTTAGAAGTGGAAACAGATGCATTTACAACTCCCTGTGGACCCACAGCATGGGTGGGTGCCAGGAAGCCACCGGCGGTACATAACAATATCCCATTGCATTGCCCATCACAGCTGAGGTAGTAATGTCATGTTTAATGCAGGTGGGCTTCGGCCCACACTGCATGCCCCAGTCAGACTGGGGTTCTTTAGAAGTGGACACATGTAGTTACAACTCCCTGTGGACCCACAGCATGGGTGGCTCCCTGGAACCCACCGGCGGTACATAAATATATCCCATTGCAGTGCCGATCACAGCTGATGTTATGTCAGCTGTAATGCAGGTGGGCCAAAAATTTATTGGATTACACTGTAGGCGAGGGCCCACAAAAATTGGTGTACCAACAGTACTAATGTACCTGAGAAAAATTTCCCATGCGCAACCGAGAGGGCAGGTCAAACCCATTAATGGCTTTGGTTAAAGGGGTTGTCCCGCGCCGAAACGGTTTTTTTTTTCCAACCCCCCCCCTCCCCGTTCGGCGCGAGACAACCCCGATGCAGGGGTTAAAAAAGAACACCGCACAGCGCTTACCTGAATCCCCGCGCTCCGGTGACTTCTTACTTACCTGCTGAAGATGGCCGCCGGGATCTTCTCCCTCGGTGGACCGCAGGGCTTCTGTGCGGTCCATTGCCGATTCCAGCCTCCTGATTGGCTGGAATCGGCACGTGACGGGGCGGAGCTACACAGAGCTACACGGAGCCCCATTGAGAAAAGAAGAAGATGTTAAGAAAATTGTAGATCAATATATCAGTTAATTATTCTATATTGCATTGTAGACTAGGAATATATAGCAGTGAAAGGGTTAAACGAAACTCTTCTATAGGCCTGCATGTCTTCTGAGGAAGAAAGATTAGAAGATAAGACAGTCTACTAAATCACCCATGTATGTTTATAGATAATGTATACAGGAAGACGGGGTAGACTGTAAGGCGCTTCCCATGCCTTCCTTTCTCCTGAATTTATGACGGTCTTATTGTATGTAATAGATACACTTAAGGAGGTGTAACTTATGTTAATCATTTTTGTTTTAGCCTATCATGTGTTATTATTAATCTTGGAGGTATATACTTTTGCTGTGATGTCATTTATAGTATAAGAACCAAATACGCCTTAGAATAAATTAGAAATCACTTGATACAGCACAGGCTGGTGTGACTTTGTATTTCTCCTGGGCCCAGACTTCTGCACGAGATCTGGGATCGTCTTCTCTTTGATAAACACATAAATTCTCCTTACATTTTTGGTCCTTCGAGCCGGAATCACTCACTGCAGAGGGAGAGGACAGCCTGGCTGTGAAAAGGTGGGTCTGAAGTACTCTCCGATCATTAAAAGACCTCCGTCTTGCTTAGACGTCATTAGAGGCCAGTAGGGCATCCTGTCTGAAACAGTGACGTTTTTCCGAACTAGCCGGAGAATTTAGAAGCCTCCCAGATAACGTGTAGTAAGTATAACAATGGTTAAACTTCTCTTCTCTCTTCTTCTTCTTCTGTATACTTTAGTGTTAGTAGAATTTACAATGTGTATTGTAAATGAGAGGCAATCATAGACGAAGGGACAATAGCAGTAGTCTATGTGAAATGTGTAAGGTAAATGAGAAGTATAGATGAATGGGTTGCCAAAGGGGCAATAGCAGTAGTCTATGTGAGACCATAGCCATTGTGAGAAGGCTACAGGAAAGAATTAACTCCGTGCGACACGTAAAAAGCGGTTAGATGACGTCATGGGACACAGGGGTGTCCAGGAACTTTACTTCTTATCTTTCTATTACTTTCTCTTTGATATTGTGTTATAGAGTAACTAAGAATATGAAGAGGGCGGCCGCCTACTAACATAATGTACTATTTGTATTGCTGTCTTATATTGCATGAAGCGAATGTGTGAGTGATTGAGATGAGTGGAATAAATAAATAAATTAAGAGTTCCTAGTTGTAAAGAATTATGTGATAAAATACGGACAAAATCAGCTAAAAGATCAGCAGAAATACGGATTATCCGCTGCTGAAGTCTGGTTAAAAGAAGCCCCAAACTGTCACGCCTATATAAAAATAGACGCCCGACAGTTTGATGAACAATTCAAAGGGTTAATGAGGAGTTCCAATTGAATGAAAAATAGAGAGAGCAGATAGAATAATTCTATGGCCAGATTAGAGTTCTGTAGAAGGAAATTAGAATGGGAGGGGAGGAGATGGTGGACCCCTTCCATAGTATAATCAGAAGGGAATAGGAGGTTATATAGTGAGATACATGGTTACCCTGAGGATAAGATCGTTGCAGGATGTTTTGCAATATGCAAAACATGCAGAAAAGTGTTACAAAGAAAAGGGTGAGAAAGTGAGGTTTTTTTATATGGGGAGAAGAATGTGATATGATGGTTCAAGAAAGTCAGAGAGGTCATTGGACAGCGAGAGGATGTGAAAGTAGAGACAGAGGAAGAAGCAGAGGTGGGATGCAGCTCGGGGATTTAAATGTGTGTTTGAATAATGGAAGTCTAGTGATTTTGCCTGAGAGTGCCCTGAGAAACAATGTTCTCAGCCACCTTGGGGAAAAATGACTAGGAGGGGTGGATGTACAACACTTGGAGGATCTCATGGCAATTTCCACTGCCTGAGATAGATCTCCAGGTGAATGGGTGGATGATTACTTTCCTGGTGGGCTCAGGAGCGACCAGGACATTAACACATCCCAATATGTGGCCAATGTAAAATGTAGTAATAGTCATATCCTGGTAAGAGGGGTTAATGGCCGTACCCACAGGGAATCCCTCTCTGAACCAGTTATAACAGACCTAGAGACAAATAAGCCTGTGAAATGTCAAATTATGTAGTCTTGAATATGTCCAGTAAATGTGTTGAGATGAGATATTATGATAAAATTAGGTATACCTTCACCAGAGTACCTCAGGGCTGCTGTGAATCTCCAACAATTGTCTCCCAGGCTGTGTCAGTACACTTAGCCCAGTTCCAGCCTCTTAGAGGTAGTCAGCGACTACTGTATGTTGGTAGCCAGCAGCAGACAGTGGAGAGAATTGTGGTGGACACAGTCGTACTCTTGAGGTTTATTTATGAGCAAGGCCATAAAGTAAACATGTAGAAACTCCAATACTGTCAGCAAACGGTTAAATATTTGGGGTATAACCTGTCAGATGAAGGTAGGCAAGCAATTCTGGAGGTCCCAAAACTATGAGCAAATGATGTCCTCTTTGGGAATGATAATGTTACGTGTGCTGCTGGGATTTGTTGTTCTATTGTGTTTCCAGCAGCACAGCACTCACAGGGTTAATGATTGAGCTGGCTGGGTGTGGTACGGTCTGCTAGCCAATCCCCTGGTCAGTCTATATGGCCCCTCAGGCGAGCAGTCATGAATGCTTGTCTGGTGAGGGTTGCAGTGTGACTTGGTTCATGTCCATTTGTACGTTTATATTCTGTCAGTTTTGTGTTAGTTTGCTGTGTGACCTGCAATCTGTGTAATGTCCTGTTGCAGCGTGCGGTGTGAACGGTGTCCGGTTCTGCTGGACTCCTGGTTAGTGTAGGGACTAGCAGTATAACCAGGAGCCGTGAAGTGGCCTGCTAGCTTTCAACATCTTGTACAACATGTCAACTAATACCTGGTATTTATATTCAGCTTCCAATCTGGTACTAGTGGTTGCATTTTGTGTGCAGTGTATTCTGGGTCTGTCATGTGGCATGTGAATGCATCCTGTTCTGGTGTGTGGCTCCTAGGATCAGCTAGGGCCCAGATCCGAAGACCGCTGGGCTGCCCTTATTAGGGCAATGTCCCCGCTTAGGTAGGGCCACTGTCATCCTCCCTTGTAGCACAGGGTCAGTTGCCTGAAACCGGTGTGAGTCCCGTGTGACCCTGATAGTACCAGTATGTGTCCCCTTTGGTCATGATCATGTGGGTTCCGTGCTTTGCCTGCCCACACGATCGTAACAGACAAACTTCTGCAGCTCCTGGATCCCAAATTCTGCATCTCTGACAGCGCTTCTTACCAGACTCTGGTGGGCACATCAGTCTGGGGGGCTGCTGAACTACAGCAAGCCCTTTGTGCTAACTGTTGACTCAGGGGAAGGATATATCACCTCTGTGTTAAGGGCGCCCACCCACTGGCGTTTGCGTTTATGAATATAATAGATGACGTGTATATCATCACGTGGAATGTTTGTTGGATTACTCCACGTGGTTTCAAGATGGCGCCGGGACGTGGCGTCTATTCGAGCCGGGTGTAATGAGTAAGGATTGATTCGTTTATGTATATAAAGGTGTGTATTTTATTATGTATGTAATGCTTGAGAAAGACGGCTGTGTACCGTTGAAACGCGTCGCAATAAAAGGTATTTAATTTATGTCACGGAGCTCCTGGTCTCGGAGCGCGGGGGTCTTTTTTCTATATACTGCCATGTTATACATTGAGTTTGCTGTTTCCACCTGTGAGCAGTGACCAAATACCTGCTGTTGCCTCTGATCCTGGGGTTATATTTGCTTCGCGCTACCTGGTAATGGGACTGAGGCAGACTACGGGAGACTGCCTGAGGGATGCTGTGCGGAGAGGAGAACTGTAAGGGCACGCTGTCTCTGGGATATGGCCTGAGCTACAGAGGGCACGCACAGACGTGTGATGGTTGTGTGGTGACCGGGCCTAGAACAGGTGCCAGGTACAGCCCCTAACGGGATTGTGCTTGGTACAACTGATAATGCCTGTGTACCTCATGACCTCCGAGGGCAACAGCGAAGGCCGTGTCCGGAGAACTAGGAACACCTCTCCCAAAGGTTCCTCTGACCCATCGGGGTCCCAAGGGGGTACCGGACGAGTATGGGACGAGAAATCGGATGGCTGCAGGGGGTTTGAGTCTCTTCTCGTATGGTGGGTAACAGTGAATAAAGATGTAGACCGGATTAATTACACATACTATAACCAACAGAGAATTGTTAATTATACAAGAGATGCAATCAGGGGCCTAGAGGAACAACTAGGACACACCTTACACTTATTGCATGGCAACATAGAATGGCTCTTGTTATATGTTACTAGCAGAGTTTGTAAAATGATTGGAGGACATTGTTGTACTATCATTCCTAATAACACGGCACCAGATGATACCTGAGCACTGGAAGGGTTAAATGCATAATAAAATGACCTAGCTGATAACTCTGGCATAGACGATCCAGTCACAGACTGGTTGGAAAACTTGTTCGGACACTGGTCACAAGTCATATACTCCACATTAGTCTCTATGTCAGTATTTGCCTCCATTCTAGTACTCTGCGGTTGCTGCTGTATTCCGTGTATCCGAGGACTGTTACAAAACCTTATTATTAACACTTCCATCACCAAAACTATGTTCCAAAATATACAAGATGACGAAGAACAAGATGGCTTACTGGGTCAGGTGACCACCTCTGTCTGACAAGTGATGGGTAAAAGTTGTATGAAGGAAGCGCCATTTTACTTTGATGATTTTGAAGTGTGACATTTTGATTCCAGTGCGTTCTGATTGTACCGGAGGATCGCTCTAATAACTCATGGACACTTCGATAAATAAGATTTTATATCATGATGGACAATGATTTATATATGAAGAAAGAAGCATCAATTGGATAATAAATCAAGGCCAAGCTTCTCTTGGGGGCGGGCCTAATTGTGGGTACAATTGGTGGAAGAATTTTATAAAGATATATTTGCATCAATGAAATATTTTTATATGAAATAATTATATACTTAGTCTTGAAGTGTGAACCCAGGCGTCCTGGTAATAAAGCTTCAGGCCGTAGCCAGGGGGTCTGTGGTAGAGTCATTTTATATGTGTATTTATTATTATACTGTGTTGATGTATTGATCTAAAGTGGGGAATGTTAAGAAAATTGTAGATCAATATATCAGTTAATTATTCTATATTGCATTGTAGACTAGGAATATATAGCAGTGAAAGGGTTAAACGAAACTCTTCTATAGGCCTGCATGTCTTCTGAGGAAGAAAGATTAGAAGATAAGACAGTCTACTAAATCACCCGTGTATGTTTATAGATAATGTATACAGGAAGACGGGGTAGACTGTAAGGCGCTTCCCATGCCTTTCTTTCTCCTGAATTTATGACGGTCTTATTGTATGTAATAGATACACTTAAGGAGGTGTAACTTATGTTAATCATTTTTGTTTTAGCCTATCATGTATTATTATTAATCTTGGAGGTATATACTTTTGCTGTGATGTCATTTATAGTATAAGAACCAAATACGCCTTAGAATAAATTAGAAATCACTTGATACAGCACAGGCTGGTGTGACTTTGTATTTCTCCTGGGCCCAGACTTCTGCACGAGATCTGGGATCGTCTTCTCTTTGATAAACACATAAATTCTCCTTACAGAAGACCCGGACTGCGCAAGCGCGTCTAATTTGGCCATTAGACGCTGAAAATTAGACGGCTCCATGGAAACGAGGACGCCAGCAACGGAGCAGGTAAGTGAAAAACTTCTGATAACTTCTGTATGGCTCATAATTAATGCACAATGTACATTACAAAGTGCATTAATATGGCCATACAGAAGTGTATAGACCCACTTGCTTTCGCGGGACAACCCCTTTAATGTGGCTTAATTGCTAACTAGGCCTGGAGGCAGCCCAGTTAAAATAAAAATTGGTTGAGGTGAAAGTTTCAACGCTTTAATGAGCATTGAAACGTATAAAAATTGTTTAGAAAAATTATATGACTGAGCCTTGTGGGCCTAAGAAAAATTGCATGTTCGGCGTGATTACGTCAGGTTTCAGGAGGAGGAGCAGGAGGAGGAGGATGAATATTATACACAGATTGATGAAGCAAAAAGGTCCCCGTTTTGGATGGTGATAGAGAACGATGCTTCCATCCACGGGTGCAGCCTACGTATTGCTTAGGTATCGCTGCTGTCCGCTGGTGGAGAAGAGAAGTCTGGTGAAATCCAGGCTTTGTTCATCTTAAAGAGTGTAAGCCTGTCGGCACTGTCGGTTGACAGGTGGGTACGCTTATCCGTGATGATTCCCCCAGCCACACTAAACACACTCTCTGACAAGACGGTAGCCGCAGGACAAGCAAGCACCTCCAGGGCATACAGCGCGAGGTCAGGCCACGTGTCCAGCTTCAACACCCAGTAGTTGTAGGGGACAGAGGCATCACCGAGGACGTGCTGCAATCGGCTACGTACTCCCTCACCATCCTTTTACAGTGCTCCCGCCAACTCAGCCTTGACTGGGGACCGGTGACACAGTCTTGCTGGGGAGCCATAAAGCTGTCAAAGGCCTTAGAGAGTGTTCCCCTGCCTGCGCTGTACATGCTGCCTGATCTCTGCGCCTCCCCTGCTACCTGGGCCACGGAAATGCGCCTTCGGCCACTAGCGCTGTTGGATGGGAAGTTTACCATCAGTTTGTCCACAGCGCCCTGTGGTATAGCATCATTCTCGAACCCCTTTCCTCTTCGGGAATGAGAGTGCAAAGGCTCTACTTATACCGTGGATCGAGCAGTGTGTACACCCAGTAATCCGTAGTGGCCAGAATGCGTGTAACACGAGGGTCACGAGAAAGGCATCCTAACATGAAGTCAGCCATGTGTGCCAGGGTACCTGTACGCAACACATGGCTGTCCTCACTCGGAAGATCACTTTCAGGATCCTCCTCCCCCTCCTCCTCCTCCTCCTCTGGCCATACACGCTGAAAGGATGACAGGCAAGCTGCATCTGTACCCTCAGCAGTGGGCCAAGCTGTCTCTTCCCCCTCCTCCTCATGCTCCTCCCCCTCCTCCTCCTCCTCCTCTGGCCATACACGCTGAAAGGATGACAGGCAAGCAGCATCTGTCCCCTCAGCAGTGGGCCAAGCTGTCTCTTCCCCCTCCTCCTCATGCTCCTCCCCCTCCTCCTCAACGCGCTGAGATATAGACATGAGGTTGCTCTGACTATCCAGCGACATACTGTCTTCCCCCGCCTCCGTTTCTGATTCCAAAGCATCTGCCTTTATGCTTTGCAGGGAACTTCTCAAGAGGCATAGCAGAGGAATAGTGACGCTAATGATTGCAGCATCCCCGCTCACCATCTGGGTAGACTCCTCAAATTTTCCAAGGACCTGGCAGATGGCTGCCAACCAGGCCCACTCTTCTGTAAATAATTGAGGAGGCTGACTCCCACTACGCCGCCCATGTTGGAGTTGGTATTCCACTATAGCTCTACGCTGCTCATAGAGTCTGGCCAACATGTGGAGCGTAGAGTTCCACTGTGTGGGCACGTTGCACAGCAGTTGGTGCACTGGCAGATTAAACCGATGTTGCAGGGTCCGCAGGGTGGCAGCGTGCGTGTGGGATTTGCGGAAATGTGCGCAGAGCTGGCGCACCTTTCCGAGCAGGTATGACAAGTGGGGGTAGCTTTTCAGAAAGCGCTGAACCACCAAATTAAAGACATGGGCCAAGCATGGCACGTGCGTGAGGCTGCCGAGCTGCAGAGCCGCCACCAGGTTACGGCCGTTGTCACACACGACCATGCCCGATTGGAGGCTCAGCGGCGCAAGCAAGCGGTCGGTCTGCTCTGTCAGACCCTGCAGCAGTTCGTGGGCCGTGTGGCTCTTCTCTCCTAAGCTGAGTAGTTTCAGCACGGCCTGCTGACGCTTGCCCACCGCTGTGCTGCCACACCGTGCGACACCGACTGCTGGCGACGTGCTGCTGCTGCTGACACATCTTGATTGCGAGACAGAGGTTGCGTAGGAGGAGGAGGAGGGTGGTTTAGTGGAGGAAGCATACACCCCCGCAGATACCACCACCGAGCTGGGGCACGCAATTCGGGGGGTGGGTAGGACGTGAGCGGTCCCAGGCTCTGACTCTGTCCCAGCCTCCACTAAATTCACCCAATGTGCCGTCAGGGAGATATAGTGGCCCTGCCCGCCTGTGCTTGTCCACGTGTCTGTTGTTAAGTGGACCTTGGCAGTAACCGCGTTGGTGAGGGCGCGTACAATGTTGCGGGAGACGTGGTCGTGCAGGGCTGGGACGGCACATCGGGAAAAGTAGTGGCGACTGGGAACCGAGTAGCGCGGGGCCGCTGACGCCATCATGCTTTTGAAAGCCTCCGTTTCCACAAGCCTATACGGCAGCATCTCTAGGCTGATCAATTTTGCAATGTGCACGTTTAACGCTTGAGCGTGCGGGTGCATGGCGCCGTACTTGCGCTTGCGCTCAAACTGTGGCGCTAGCGACGTCTGGATGCTACGCTGAGAGACATTGCTGGATGGGGCCGAGGACAGCGGAGGTGAGGGTGTGGGTGCAGGCCAGGAGACGGTACTGCCTGTGTCCTCAGAGGGGGGTTGGATCTCAGTGGCAGGTTGGGGCACAGGGGGAGAGGCAGTGGTGCAAACCGGAGGCGGTGAACGGGCATCGTCCCACCTTGTGGGGTGCTTGGCCATCATATGCCTGCGCATGCTGGTGGTGGTGCCTCCCCAGCTGATCTTGGCGCGACAAAGGTTGCACACCACTGTTCGTTGGTCGTCAGGCGTCTCTGTGAAAAACTGCCAGACCGTAGAGCACCTTGACCTCTGCAGGGTGGCATGGCGCGAGGGGGCGCTTTGGGAAACAGTTGGTGGATTATTCGGTCTGGCCCTGCCTCTACCCCTGGCCACCGCAGTGGTTCGGCCTGTGCCCACACCCTGACTTGGGCCTCCACGTCCTCGCCCGCGTCCACGTCCTATAGGCCTACCCCTACCCCTCAGCATGGTGTATTAGCAGTAGTGCAGAAACAGAACGCTGTAATTAAATGTGCCGCTTATTGGCCTGTGGCTGGAGGCTGACTTCGTTTACGGAACCCCAGGAAATAATTTGCCGCAAGCCTGCTGTAACACTTAGCTGGCTGCGTATGAATTTGGAGAACTACTACCCCCAGCAGAGACCCAGAACACTGAGCACAGTGACAGGCAGGCCAAATAGATTTTTTTTCAAGATTTTTTTCAAAAGGACCACTGCGTATATTCAATCAATAGTATATATCTTCTGTCCCTGCCTACACAATTCTGTCCCTGCAGTGTGTCACGGAACTGCAGTGTTGCACTGTTATTAACTGCAACAGAGCGGTGATTTTAGAGCCAGGAAATAATTTGGCGCAAGCCTGCTGTAACACTTAGCTGGCTACGTATTTATTTGGAGAAATTTTACCCCCAGCACACACGGACCCACAACACTGAGCAGAGTGACAGGCAGGCCAAATAGATTTTTTTCAAATCTTTTTTTGCACAAGGACCACTGCGTATATTCAATCTATAAGTTGTCTTCTGTCCCTGCCTACACAATTCTGTCCCTGATGTGTGTAACGGAACTGCAGTGTTGTACTGTTATGAACTGCAACAGAGCGGTGATTTCAGAGCCAGGAAATAATTTGGCGCAAGCCTGCTGTAACCCTTAGCTGGCTGCGTATTTATTTGGAGAACTACTACCCCCAGCAGACACGGACCCAGAAAACTGAGCAGAGTGACAGGCAGGCCAAATATTTGTTTTTCAAAGATTTTTTTCTAAAGGACCACTGCGTATATTCAATCTATAATATATGTCTTCTGGCCCTGCCTACACAATTCTGTCCCTGTAGTATTACTGCAGGGCGCAATGCTCTGCACGGCCGATATAGCAAAAAAAAAAAAGAAGTGCAACACTGCTAAAAGCAGCCTCCACACTACTGCACACGGTTAGATGTGGCCCTAAGAAGGACCATTGGGGTTCTTGAAGCCTACACTAACTCCTAACGCTCTCCCTACAGCAGCTCCAACACTATACCACTGTCCCTCAGCTAACTCACAAGACATCTGAGGCGAGCCGCGGGAGGGGCCGATTTTTATACTCGGGTGACATCTGATCGCCCCAGCCACTCGCAGCAGGGGGTGGTATAGGGCTTGAACGTCGCAGGGGGAAGTTGTAATGCCTTCCCTGTCTTTCAATTGGCCAGAAAAGCGCGCTAACGTCTCAGAGAAGAAACTGAAAGTAACTCGAACATCGCGTGGTACTCGTTACGAGTAACGAGCATCTCGAACACGCTAATACTCGAACGAGTATCAAGCTCGGACGAGTACGTTCGCTCATCTCTAGAGTTTACCCACTACTTGGACTCCCGTGTGTCGCTGCCGCCCGTTCCCTGGAAGAGAAACTATCACAATATATATATATATATATATCCTCTACATATAGGGTTCCCACCCACTGGCGTTTTTTTTTCACTGTCGCGGACTTCTGCCACAGCTGTGGCAGAAGTCCGTGGCATGCTATCCCATTGCTTTCAAGCAGTGGTTTCTGACAAGCCCCGCAGAATGATTAGAAATGTTCCTTTGTTGCTTCTTGACAGTATAAGACCCACAAATATAACAGAAACAGTTAGGAGAGTTGACACATCTTCTAGTAGCCATTTCTTCTAAATACCATATCACAAAACTGTTTGATGCGTACACTACAGTGGCTGGCTCCACACTGAGTCACTGACTGCAGTCAAGGTCATGCCTAGCAGACAGTTTAGATTCGTTGTTGTACGCGTACCGAACCTGAAAAACCCTGAAAATAAGAAAATTTTAGGTGAAATTTGTGACTTATCTAGGGGTGATGGAATTTTTTCACTATTTTTACCGTAATCAGCACAAAAAATACTGTTAAGTCCACTAATTAAATATGCTAAAATTTTTTCATCGCAGACCTGTGTTATCGGAGAAGGGCCTGAAATATGAGCCCTTCCCCGATAATCATAAAAAAGTGGTTAAAAAAATAATAAAAAAGTTACTCACCTCTCCTGCTGTCAGCCGCGTCCTCCGGCTGTCTCCCTGACACTGCTGTCCAGCACTTTCAGCAGACGGGGTTTTAAAAATCCCTGCCTACTGAAAGGGCCGTGCAGATTGACTGAGGGCTCAGCCAATAGCAGCTACTGCTTAGCTATTGGCTAAGCGCTCAGCCAATGACAGATAGCTCTTAGCCATTCATTCATGAATAGCTAAGATATTGCTATTCATGTAGCAGTGCCGGGGAGCCAGCCAGAGGACGCGGCTGACAGCAGGAGAGGTGAGTAACTTTTTTATTATTTTTTTAACCACTTTTTGATGATTATTGGGGAAGGGCTTATATGCAAGCCCTTCTCCGATAATCATTCTGCAGGGCTTGTCAGAAACCACTGCTTTCAATGGGATCGGCAGCTGTGACAGAGGATTCCTTCATCCCTGCGGTCCCCATATCTTTTCAATGGGGCTAGCGCTGCTGCCGCTGGCCGCATTGAAAAGACTGGTGATGTCGCAGCGATATCCCAGCGATTTTCTCGCACTGCTCTGCGAGAGTTTTCACTTACTCTCGCAGTGCAGTGGAGAAAAAAACGCCAGTGGGTGGGAGCCCTTAGCTAAAAGACGATAGCTAAGACACCTCTTGGAAGCCCTAAGAGCCAAAAATCTGCAATTAGCCTAGATGTTCCCGTTTGGGCTGATGATACATAAAGATAAGAAACGTATCATTAACCATACTGCCTGCAGACAGAGAAAGAACTTGACCAATCCTAGGTATAACACCAATGCAGATCTTGGATGCCACTAGGGAAGAAGGAGTCAATCCCCAGCTCAGAAGCGCAGACGCCCTGGAGGGCAGTATCTCGCTCCAAATCTCCAAAACATAGAAGATCTCGAACCAAGCTGCACTTTCCACATCGTGAACCCTAGCTGCCGCCAACCCAACAGGATACTTGAGGGGACACTAGTTGGATGTTTTATTGGGGGGATGGACTGTCCTATTGTTGAGGTCTGTCCGATCTTATTACAGACTCACAAGATCAAAGTGAAGGAGAGACTTACGTCACTCTGATACCTCTGTTGCATCTATTTTCTCTTTCTCTTTCTTATCATCCTCGTTGCAGTTGTGGGATCAAGAAACAAACTGATAGAGGACTCTAGCTTAACCAAGATTGCTCATGTCAGCAATGACTGGTGAAACAGGTTAGCAGATCCCAAGTTTAGGATCTATCTCCGGATTGACATATATTATTGTGGAAGTGGTTAATTTTTCTTTTTCCAAATGCATCATATTTCCAATGCTCACTAATTTGTTGTTTCACCCCTCACTCATGAGTGGGGGATGTCACCTGAGTAAGCCTCTCCCCTTCTACTCCCTGCCTAGGTTCCGGGATGGCTTGGGTCGTCTCTTGGAGCCCCTTTGGTCTCCCTGGGATGACTTGTCCTATCTGCCGTGCTGTTGGAAGACGCCTCAATTTCACTGTCCTACAAAACTGTCGAACGGTCAGATACAAAAAAAATGTACCTCACGGGTGAGCAACCCAGATGGTATGCACATGTCTCTCTCGAGATGTGGCGCTCATCTGATGCATTGTAAACACTCTTCTCACTTTATTTTAACTATATATTATGTCTAGCTGGCCAGGAGTGTTTCAGACCTTTACTGTAGGTCTTGTGTTAAGTTTACAATTTGTTTGATATGTATTACTATTAAGATTTAACAAATTCAGTCACCTACTGCAGTTAGTGGGTGCACAATAAGTTGCACTAACTCGTAACCCAATTACTTATTAACCCCGTTGTTGGAAACTGTTATTTTTATGCTGGATTTTTTAAGCCCTTCCTAGGAACTACAAATCACTGAGGCAGAGGGATACAGAAAAGTACCTAAATTTATTCCCTGTGTGAATTACCTAAAATATAACTTTTTTAAAATATTTTTAAAATGTAATGCCTCACAAACACAAAAACAAAAACAAGAAAAAAAAAAACTAAACTAACTCCAATCGAACTAGAGCCAGAAGATTGGACCACTCTCCTGACCAACAGGATCTTGATGATACTGTAACATTTATGGTGACACAAGATTAAAATGGTCACTCATTAAAGCTAGTTCCAAGTAATCAATGATGACTGATTTAATATTAGTCAGTTAGGACTGGTTAATGACCTGACTGTTCAATTATGATTGGTTTGATGACTGGTTTGATGTTAGTCAGTTATGACTGATTCACAACCTGACTATTCAATTATAGCTGGTTCAACGCGTTTCTGTCAAACTGTTGACTCATCAGGAACCTATATGCATAATGACTGGCATCTAATGTGCAGGTAAAAATAGACCGCTTATTACAGACAGCCTAACTCTGGTACGATAACCAGCAATGTAGATAGGAGTATTGCTGTTACACGTCAACGTTGGGTGCTCTTCAGTGTGAATATGGAGGCGGTCAAATCAACAATTCTTTTGTAATGGTCGCCTTTTACTGAGAGCCCTCACAAACAACCTCAGAGGTACTATTGTAACCTCAAGAATGCAATCTTGGTGGTTACAGAAAGAATATCTGACCTAGAGGAGTCCCTAATTAGGCTGAGACAATACCCAGATAAAGCAGATATTAAGTGCTAGGCTAACTGATGGGGATGAGCCCCAGTTAGACCCTAACTAATTCTGGCATATTAGGGAAGAGAGGACGAAACAGCATCTCCAGCCGGGAAGGTAGACTGGAGAGTAATGTGGTCTGTATGCCGATGTGTCTCTTAAATGAGGCAAACAGGCTACCGCCCCCCTAGGGGAGTTGTCCTTGATCACCAATCACTAACTGCTGACCTTATTGTACGTCCCCTCAATGGGTGGGACAAAATTGAATGAACCAGAATATGCCGCGATCCGCTTGCAATAAATATGATAGTGACCTGAATTTAGGCTGGAGCTGTGCATGAAGGAGCCGCAATGGACTAACCATTATCCCCGCTGTGTCCTAATGGGCACGATCTCTAAAGCTGAGTGACAGTGATGCGGATGACAACAACGAGTTGCGTCATCACGTCCGTTCGTGGCCGCATCATAACGCAATGACGCGTAAAGGAGGAGCCCCCTTGGGTAAAGCGTCCTGATCACCATGGAAATGGCGACGCTGATGATACGTGTCTCTCTGGGAACCAAGAGGCCCTGGTTACCTAAGAGATGCTGGTTTGCTGTTAGTTTAGCGGAATATAATATTAGATACTCGATACAATAGCCACGAGATAATGGTTGAGATGAATAGATTGATGATGGTTATAAAATAAATAGAAACAGCACCAAAACCTGGGTAGGCAAATGGCCTTATGTAAACAATTGATCATAGGCAAGTTATAACTCAGGTCATAATAATAGATGGAGTGAATATGAATACAAATAATGATTTTTACATATAATGGTCAATTGGAATAAAACCTAGTTGGTCAGACAATTACATGGTGAGAGGAATAGAGGACAAGATAATAAATAAAGGATGGACGAGTTGTATATATGAAACCTGAGGGAAAACTGTTAAAAGATGATTCACAGGAAACAAGTAAAGGATAAGACCTCATTTAAGCCTTTTGGGGCCACCGAATCAATTCTGTAGATCCAGTGGGATTCTTTTTGTAGATCTTTACGATCAACGTCACCTCTTCTTCCTAAGGTGCGTATGAGTTCAACACCCTGGAATCTGATGTTGAATTCGTCACCCTCATGTACTTGACGCATGTGGTTGGCCAAAGGGGTACTCTCTCTCCTTCTAATGTTGCCCACATGCCCCAAGATATGTCTCCGAAAAGGTTCTAAGCACTCAGTACACACTTCCCTTAATTTTAGTGTAACCCAAATTTTTCCACAGATTCCACTAAGAGGACATACCTTAATTAGAGATTAAGGTGCTCTTTGCCCGAGTCGAACTTTTCGAGATGCTCGGGAGCTCGTTTCGAGTAACGAACCCCATTGAAGTCAATGGGCGACTCGAGCATTTTTGTATATGACCGGTGCTCCGGATAGGTCTTCACTTGTGAAAAACCAGAAAGCATCCGAAATCCATGGAAACACCACAGAAACGGATAGGGCAGGGCAGGGGCAGAATGCAGGGCTGCATCTCAGGCTCACAGGTCCCACTATTAGGCCACAATAGGGGCAAGAGTCTGCTCCCCACTAACAATTTTTACTTTGGACAAACCCTCATTAGCAAGACACACCTTAGCAAAGCACCACACTACCTGCAACCAAGCAGAATCATGGCCTGCGGGTCACACCCCTGCCTCTTCTCCTGGGTTACATGCTGCCCAACCCTCTGCACGACCCTGCGTCCACAGCGCACACAAAAGTGTCCCTGTGCAGCCTTCAGCTACCCTCATGCCACACGCTCGCTTCATAACTACACCACCCTCACGTCTATTTCCAAGTGCGTCTGCGATGAGGAGGAACCGGAGGCACACACTGCAAAGGGTTGGCAGGGCCAGGTAGCAACCCTCTTCGAAAAGGGGTGGGCGATAGCCCACAATGCTGTTGAGAATTGATGAGAAATTGATGTTCGCTCTTCACATGAGCGGGCCCAGGGTCAGGCTCGCTCCCAGCCTCCATCTTGTGTGACCCAAGGTGCTGCGAGTTACATAGCAATGGGGAATCCATGTGCCCACACATGATTCATTCTGTGTTGGTGTCGGATAGCTCAATTGACACCGCAAGGGGAAAGCTATCTGCACTCTGCACCCTACCCAAGTCAGTCTGTGTATTTGTGCCAGACAGCTAAAACACCGCTATGGGCAGTCTGAGTGCACCCACACCATGGGTGGGTCCAAGGAACTTAAAGACGGTACACATAAAGAAATCAGAGTGCCAAAACATGGCAGACTTTCACTGCGCCGAGGACATAGGCCTCTGCACAAACCCTCAGCAATCGCGGGCATAGAGCGGACTCTGATGGTAGTACTGCTGTGAATGCCTCATTAAGGGCTCCCACCCACTAGCGTTTTTTTCTCCACTGCGCTGCGAGAGTAAGTGAAAACTCTCACAGAGCAGTGCGAGAAAATTGCTGCGATATCGCTGCGACATCGCTGGGACAGTCTTTTCAGCTGTGGCAGAAGTCCGCGGCATGCTATCCCATTGCTTTCAATGGGATCGGCAGCTAAGATATTGCTATTCATGAATGAATAGCTAAGAGCTATCTGCCATTGACTGAGCACTCAGCCAATAGCTAAGCAGTAGCTGCTATTGGCTGAGCCCTCAGCCAATCCGCACAGCCCTTTCAGGAGGCGGGGATTTTTAAATCCCCGTCTGCTGAAAGAGCTCAGTAGCAGTGACGGGGAGCCAGCCGGAGGACGCAGCTGACAGCAGGAGAGGTGAGTAACTTTTTAAATTATTTTTTTAACCACTTTTTTATGATTATCGGGGAAGGGCTTACATTTCAAGCCCTTCGCCGATAATCATTCTGCAGGGCTTGTCAGAAACCACTGCCTTTAATGGGATTGGCAGCAGTGCCAATCCCATTGAAAGCAATGGGATAGCATGCTGCGGACTTCTGCCACAGCTGTGGCAGAAGTCCGCAGCATTCTCCATATCTTTTCAATGGGGCTAGCGCTGCTGCCGCTGGCCCCATTGAAAAGACTGGCGATGTTGCAGCGATATCCCAGCGATTTTGGGATATCTGCCTGCGTTTTTCTCACACTGCGATGTGAGACTTTAACTTTAGAATCGTATCGCAATGGAGAAAAAAACACCAGGGGGTGGGAGCCCTAAGGCAATAACGCTCCTCTTCTGTTGCCCAAACGAGTTTCTCAGATAACTGTGGTAACATGAGAGAAAATACATATTGGCCTCGGGCCACAATTGATGCCCTAGTCAGTGTCTTTGTGCCAGACAGGTAAATCACTGCAATGGGAAGTCTGTGTGCATCCACTCTGTGTTATGCACTGCAGCCTGAGAATGCTATAGTTGAAATGGCCTGCACAGCCCGAGATGCTTAAAAAAAAGAAATTGGTGCACTACTGCTCCCAGCCAGCAACAACAGTAATGCACACTATGTGGAGTAGCTCTAAGAAGGACCATTGGGGTTCTTGAAGACTGGATCCTACTCTAACACTTTCCCTATATCAGCAGCAGCACTGTCCCTAACCTCTGCCAGCATGTGTCTGAGGCGAGCCGCGGGTGGGACCAGTTTAAGTACTCGGCGGTCACCTAATTGGCCCAGCCACTCACTACTGTGAGGGGGGGGGGGGGGGTGAGAGGGCTGGCACGTCACAGCATGAAGTGGTAATGCCTTCCCCGCATGTTTATTGGCTAGAAAATGGCTAGAAACATGCAGGGAAGGAAATGCAATTGACTCAAGTACCGTGGTGTTCGTCTCGAGTAACAAGCATCTCGAGTACCCTAAGCTCGGACGAGTGTGCTTGCTCATCTCTACTCAGTGCACATATCACATGGAGAGCAACGACAGGCTCAGCGCTTCCGCTGTACACTATTATCCATGTTGAGGATACATACAGGAGAAGAAATGTAAGATTGGAAGAACTCAAAAGTTGTCCATGCTGACTACAGAACAATCGTGAGACGACCGGGTATTCCTTTTCCTAGCTGTTGTATGGTAGATTTTCCAGTTGACACCCCGGGGTCAGTGAAGTGCAGCACATACATTATGTTACTTGGGTGAAACTATTTTCCACAGTTGACCTTTGTTTTGGACATAAAGTAAGGTTATTGTGTAACCTTTTAACTCACAGAGATAAAGGAATGCAGTCAGGTGACTGAAAGGAATTTTATGGTGTCATTGTGATCCATTTAAAATATTTTTTAGCATGTGCGGGTAGCAATTATTATCTTTGTTGTTGTTAGGCATTTAGTCATTCATGACCCTTGGCAACCCTAAAGACTAGCTCCCTCCATGTTTTTCAGCTTTGCTTCTTTCAGTTGTGTGAAGTATCAGCCATCGTGTTCTTTGGCGACCGGGTCTTCTTTTGCCACTGATATATCCAAGTATTACAGTGGCTCTGCTTGCATTACATGGCCAAAATCCGTGAGTCTGAGCTTGGCCATCTTGTCCTCCGTGAGTCAAGACCGGTGGTGTGGGCACGGCGGCCCCGAGAGTTGCTGGTTCTGACAGTACCCCCCTTTCTACGAGGGGACACCGGACCCCCATGGCCAGGAGCGGGCTTGAGCAGAAAAGCCCTGTGGAACAATCGGACTAAGCGGGGCGCATGAACAGGGACCCACGTCCTATCCTCAGGGCCAAACCCTCTCTAGTGGACCAGGTACTGCAGCACACCTCTAACCCTTCGGGCATCAACAAGCCTTTCTACTTCGTACTCCAGTTCCCCCTGTACCAGAGAAGGAGGGGGCGGGTTCTGGGTGGGTAGAACTGGAGTCACGTACTTTTTAAGCAAGCTTTTATGAAAAACCTTGTGGACCTTCAAGGAGTCCGGAAGTGACAGCTTATACGATATCGGGTTGATAACCTGCGAAACAGTAAATGGGCCAATGAACCGAGGAGCAAGTTTCAGGGATGGAACCTTAAGTCTCAGATTCTTGGATGACAATAAAACTTGCTCACTGACCAGAAAAGGTGCCGAGATAGTACATCTTTCCTTAGAGTATTTACGCAGTTTCTCTTGGGAACCCTGAAGGTTCTTATGAACCTGGGCCCAAACTGTGCACAGTTCCTCAGAGGATATGTCAGCGGCTGGATTGTTCGAGACAAAAGGAGTAGAAAGCGAGAACTGGGAATGGAACCCATAGTTACAAAAAAAAGATGACAATTGGGACGACGAGTTAACATGGTTGTTAATAGCAAATTCAGCGAGAGGTAAGTAGTTGGCCCACTGAAACTGGTTATCAGAGACAAAAAGTCGCAGGTACTGGATAAGTTCTTGATTCATCCGTTCCGTTTGTCCGTTACTCTCGGGATGGAAGGCGGAGGAAAAAGACAAATTAACATTTAGATTTTTACAGAAAGCTCGCCAGAAGCGAGCGATGAACTGTACCCCTCTATCTCACACAATATCCTCGGGGATCCCATGTAGCCGAACAATCTCCTTGATGAACATTTCAGACAGAAGTTTGGCGTTAGGCAACTTGCAAAGCGGAATGAAATGTGACATTGTAGAGAAAGGGTCAACTATGACCCAAATGACCGTATTCCCCAGCGAGGATGGCAGATCAGTAATAAAATCCATGGACAGATGGGACCATGGCCTGGATGGAATGGGCAAGGCAAGAAGAGGACCCTCAGGACGTCTCCTGAGATTCTTCCCCCTTGCGCAAACCGGGCACGCGGACACAAATAACCGTACATCCCTGGCCATATGCGGCCACCAATAGACTCTGGATACTAACTCTAGAGTACCCCTGATACTGGGGTGACCAGCAAGGACTGAAGCATGTGTCTCCTCTAACACTTTCAATCTCAGTGACAACGGAACAAAAAATTTGCCCTCCGGAAGGGCTTCAGGGGCGGATTGTTGAGCGGCGTGTATGAGAGGTGAAAGGTCGGAGAACACAGCAGCGAGGACCACCCCAGTGGAAAGAATACTCTCAGGCTCAGACTCGAAACGTTCCGGGGAACCAAAACTCCTAGACAGGGCATCTGCCTTGACATTCTTTGAGCCGGGTCTATAGGTCACAACAAAATTGAACCGAGAGAAAAACAAGGCCCAGCGGGCTTGCCGAGCATTTAACCTCTTAGCGGAATCTAAATAGATGAGGTTTTTATTGTCTTTGAGTACCGTGATCTGGTGATGAGCTCCTTCCAAAAAATGCCTCCACTCCTCGAAAGCCCACTTAATAGCCAGCAATTCCTGGTTGCCTATGTCGTAGTTCTGTTCAGTGAAAGAGAACTTTCTAGAAAAATAGGCACACGGTCTAAGGTTAGTGAGTGTGGAGGGACCTTGGGACAGTACCGCTCCCACACCAAACTCTGAGGCATCTACCTCCACAACAAATGGGCAGGACAGATCCGGTTGTATTAGGACGGGCGCTGAAGAGAACGCCGCCTTTAGGGTATCGAAGGCCCTAAGAGCATCAGAAGACCAAGTACTCACATCTGCTCCCTTTCTGCTGGGGTCCGTTAGAGGTTTAGCCACCACGGAGAAGTCTTTAATGAACTTGCGATAGTAATTGGCAAAGCCGAGGAAGCGTTGAAGAGCTTTCAAGGTACTGGCCAGGCTTTCACCTTCCTAGGATCCATCTGGAAGTCGCATGGCGGGATGATATACCCTAATAATGATATCTTTTGTACCCCGAAAAACGCATTTCTCGAGCTTAGCAAACAGCTTGTTACGTCTGAGTCGAGCTAGCACGGTCTGAACATGAGTACGGTGACTTGGCAAGTCGGAGGAAAAAATCAGAATGTCGTCTAGATATACAACAACGAACACCCCCATGATATCCTGAAACACAGAATTCATGTACCCCTGAAAAATGGCGGGGGCGTTACACAATCCAAAAGGCATTACTAGGTATTCAAAATGACCGAGGGGCGTATTGAAGGCGGTTTTCCACTCATCCCCCTCCCGAATGCGAATGAGGTTGTACGCTCCCCTGAGATCAAGTTTAGAAAACCATTGGGCACCAGTGACCTGGTTGAGCAGGTCAGGAATGAGTGGAAGAGCATACTGGTTTCTGACTGTGATCTTATTTAGCTCTCTATAATCTATGCAGGGCCGGAGACCCCCATCCTTTTTCTCGACAAAGAAAAACCCGGCACCCACCGGGGATTCTGAGTGCCGGATGTGCCACTTGGCCAAGCTGTCCTGGATATAGTCCCTCATGGATTCTCTCTCTGGAACCATAACATTATAAATGCGACCCTTAGGAAGTTCGATTTTCAAGTCCCATTCACTATGAGGGGGCAGGGCTTCAGATAATTGCTTGGAGAACACGTCCGAGAACTCGGAGAGGTAATCTGGTAGGGGAACCCCCTCGCAGGTGGAGATACCCACCTCCACTGGACATAGGTGGTTGGCACAGCAGGGACCCCACTCTACCAGTTCCAACGTGTCCCAATTTACTACCGGATTGTGCTCCCGGAGTCAGGGGAGACCTAGGACGATGTCCACAGACAAATCTCTTATCACCAGAAATGTGCAGGTTTCAACATGTAGAGCTCCTATAGTAAACCTTACCTCAGGGGTAACCAGATTAACTACCCCTGCCTGCGATGGAGTGGAGTCCACTCCTAAAACAAAAATCGAAGTATCTAAGCGTAACAAAACCCCGGACAGTTGAGCAACGAAATTAAAATTAACTAAATTTGCAGCAGCCCCAGAATCAACGAAGGTTTGCCCAGTACGGTGGAAAGAATGGAATTCTAGGGTGCAGGGCAATAACATTTTGGACAACACAGGGAGTACCTTGGCTCCTAGACAGTCCTTCCGACAACTGCCTAGGAGCAGACGTTTTCCTGCTGTGGCTTCTTAGCGCAGGTTGCAATGCGGTGACCTGGCTCCCCGCAGTAGAAGCAGCGATATTCCCGTCGTTGCTTGGGGTTCATGGCTCCCAGCTCCATGGGTTCGGTGGTGGGAGGTGAAAAAGTTGGGTCTGTAGAAGAAGTGGGCATGGGGAGTGGAGTGGTCTGAGCGGCGTGTCTGGCCCTCAAACGTCTGTCGGCCCGAATAGCCAGCGACATGGCTTGCTCCAGGGTTCTGGGCTCCAGGTGGGCCATGAGTAGGTCCTTAAGACCCTCAGACAGACCGGCCAAAAATAAGTCTTTTAGGGCAGCATCATTCCACCCGGATTCCGTACAATGTTGGCGGAATTGGGAACAGTAGTCCTCCGCCATCTTGCAACCCTGGTGCAGGGCCAGAAGCTTGGAGACTGCATAGCCGACCCAGTCAGGTTCGTCATAAATTTGACCCAAGGTGGAAAAAAAAGCATCAAGGAATAGTCAGGCGGGAGAGCCAGCTGGTAACGAGAAGGCCCAATTTTGGGGCTCTCCCCTCAGGCGGGTAATTACAATTCCCACTTTCTGGTACTTAGTACCAGGGGAGTGGGGTCAGAGATCAAAGTAGAGCTTGCAGCTCTCTCTAAATGCAAAAAACTGACCTCTCTCCGGAGAAGCAATCCGGAAGCGTGGCTCGAGGTTCTGACATTGTTCCTGGAGCAGAAGGGGGCTGCATGGGACCTGCAGCCGTCACTTGTTCCTGTAGCTGCAAGTGGGCGGTTAGGTCCTGGACAAGGTTCGTAAGGACCTGGACCTGGTTTGCTAAAGCAGCCACGGCCTCCATCGAGGGGTTCAAAGTTGCTGGGCGGATACAAGGGTCTGACCTTCCTTTGGCCAGTGTTACTGTCAGGACAGTGTCCGGGATATGGGAGTCCCTGAGAAATCCTGCAACCCCTGTCCCTGCCTACTTGCCCCCCTAGGCTAACCCCCAGGGCGACAACTGGGTGACGGTCCCTACCCTCACTGGGGAAGCGGGACACGGGAAGACAAACAGACGGTAGAATGGTCAGACAATCCGGGTCGGCAAGCTGCTGTGTAATTCTCCCAACTGTCATTAGTGTATAATGAGGGGGAGGTTGTCTGTGAGGTGCAGGAGGTCTGTGCAATATATTAGTATTTGAGGAGGAGGAGGTCCTCTGTGTAATAGATTAGTGTATGATGAGGAGGAGGTTGTCTATGTAATAGATTAGTGTATGATGAGGAGGTCGTCTGTAAAATAAAAAAAAACATCTGCTCAAGTTCAATTCGAGCATTCCAACCCCCTCCCCTACATGGGTAGTGGGGCTGTCTTATCCTCCCCCAAATTTGTCCCCATGGGATGAGTTATATATTTACCAAGATTGGTTGAAATTGCTCTGGCGAGGACTGCTTTATAATGGCAGCCTCGCTCTGGTAGTAGTGGTTCCGAGCTGTGTGATGTCATAATAGAATTGTGCTGGTGTGAGGCTGTGTGGTAGTTGGAGCATCAGTGCTGGTGGGAGCAAACACATACATTCCCCCTTCCTCCAGTGGTAGTGGAACTGTGTTAACCCAACCAAATTTCCCCCCATGGGATGAGGTATCTATGTACCAAGTTTGATTGAAATTGCTCCAGGCGTTCATGAGTTATGTGTAATTCTCTCTACTGTCATCTCTCTGCTCAGCTTTGAATTCCTCCGCCATTAGCAAGTAAGCGCTGTGATTGGATCAAGCGCCAGTCAATCACTGTCGGTGCTTGATGAACCAATCACAGTCATTCAGTGATGGCATTCACTGAATGGCTGTGAATGATTAAGCGCCGGCTGTAATTGGCTGGCACTCGATCACAGCGCTTACTTGCTGATGGTGGGGAATTCAAAGCCGAGCAGAAAGATGACAGAAGGGAGAATTACATAGCAGCTTGCTGCACTGCCGTGGCCACAGACGCTGGCTGGAAGGTGAGTATTGTGTTTTTTTTTTTTACCTAGTACCTTACTCCAGTTTAAGCTAAGGCGGGCTTTTTCAGCATAAAAAAATGGCTGGAAAAGTCGGCTTATACTCGAGTATATACGGTATTTATTTTAAATACATCTGAAGCTGCCTAGATCTTATAATACTGTTCTATACTGGGTTAGACGTAATACAGATGAGACCTGAGTTGAGAGGAGATTGAATGAAATGTGCCACAGATTTGAAGATAGGGATTACCCTGCGAACCGAACAACTAAGATGAAAAGTATGGCCAATCTAGAAGTGAACACTAGTTCCAAAGATCAAGGAACCTAAGAATCAGAGAGACTTATTTGTTTCAACTTTTGGGGACTATAGTGGCCCAATACGGACCATCTTATTTAAACACTGGCCAATTTTGGCCAGAGTATGCCAAGATATTCCAGAATTCTCTACCTGTAATGGCATATAGATGAGGCTTCAACTTTCACGATCGGTTAGTGAGCCCGCTATTTAAATCTAGGACGAAGACCACACAAAAAACGCTTGTTCCAGTAAAACCTGGCAACTACCCGTGCTTAAATTGCTCATGCTGCAGCAATTTGATACGTGGTGACACATTCAGACATCCCCTGACTGGACAGGTATTTAAAATCAAAGATCGGTTCACATCTAGATCTTCATTTGTTATCTATCTGATCACATGCCCCTGTGGTAAGGCATATGTGGGTGAGACAGTACAGGAGGTACGTTCAAGAATAATTAAACATAAAAGCACATTAGAGTTGGGTAATATAACCCTACTGTATACAATGAGTAGTGCTTAGACTTTCATGTTCCATAAATATTACAAGTGGACAGACATGGGCACATGGGCGCTGTCAAATAACTTTTCTGTACACTATGTGTTTCCTTGGTAACCATGTATGCTGCCTTTTGAGCATACGCTAGCCTCCCGACATGTGCGGCACACACATGATTTATCCCCTACAGGAATAACGCATGAGTATTACATCCCACGCATTGCAGAGAACCCTTGTGATGCCCACCTGAGATGGTAACGCAATTGATGGGGGTAAGGCGATTTCAGTAGTGAGCTGGTTAATGTGATTACAGTCATGTATGTGATCTGATACGTCTGTGGTGATCTGTAGCAACATTCCTCTGTACAGCTGAAACGTTTTTTGTAGTTTTATTGTATGTACAGTTCGCTCTACTTTCCCAGTATTTAGGTCAGGTTCACAGGCCTGTAGTTTCCTGGATCCACCTTCTTTCCTTTTTTGAAGGTAGGGACAACATTTGCCCTTTTCCAATCTTCTGGGACCTCTCCTGTTCTCCAAGAATTGTCACAGATTATGGCGAGTGGTTCAGCAATTAACTCCGCCGCTTCCTTCAGCATCCTAGGATGTAATTCATCTGGACCTGGAGACCTGGATTCATGTAAGTTAGCTAAGTGTTTCCTCACCATCTCTCTGCTTACAGATAGCCAGCATTCTTTTATTCTCCCAATAGCACAGGGAAGATCAGCGGATGTTACATCTACTTTCTGAGAGAAAAACAATACAAAACAGGAATTTAAAAGTTCAGCCTTGTCACCATAATTCTTAACCAATTCCCCATTTTCATCCTGTAAGCATCCAATAGCATCTTTGAATTTTCTTTTGAATTTGACCCACAAAATCATTTTTTATTGCTTTTAGCCTCTGTTTCAAGCATCAATTCATTATCAGCTTTATCTTTTCTGACACTTGCCCTACAGTTTCTGCAGACCGCATTATCTTCTTCTTTAGATATCCCCCCCCCCCCTTTCCATTTGATAAACATATTTTTCTTCCTCTTTAACGTATACAAGTTCTGTGTTCATCCATCCTGGTCTCTTTAAATGCTTCCCATTCTTCCTTCTTTTAGGGATTGGTAACGATTATGCTTTGAGAATCTCATTTTGCAATATTTCCCAACCTTCTTGGACATTTCTGTCCTTAAGAACATCCGGCCATTGGATTCTTCCTCTTTCTGCGTTCATTGAAATCTGCCTTTCTGAAATCCAACCTTGAGGTCTGAGTCTTCTCAGGTCTTCCTCCTCTTGTTCTCCAACATCCAAGGATATCATGATCACTGCCTCCTAAGGTCCCAGCTACTCTTACTTCCCCAACCATTCCCTCTCTGTTGGTAAGAATTAGGTCCAAGATAGCAGATCCTCTTTGTTTTCTCTTCTACTTTTGGAAGATAAAGTTGTCAGCAAAAGCGGATAAGAATCTGTTGGATCCATTACTTTTACCTGAGAGATTCCCAACAAATGTCTGGATGGGTAAAATCTCCCATGATCACTATGTTGTGCTTCTCTGAGAGCTTGGCTATCTGATGTAGAAAGAGTTCCTCCATATCTTCTGCTTGTCCAGGCGGCCTATAGTAAATGCCTACAATGGTGTCCTTTCTGTTGTTCTGTGTATCATCCCGCCAAGTTTCTGTGATGTCTATGACATCATATTTCTCTTCATATGTTCGGAGCTCCAATTCTACTTGTTTGTTTCCCATGCTCTGTGCATTTGTGTAGAAACATGTTAGTTTGTGATCGGGGTCTCTTGCTCCTCTATTTTCCTTCTGATCTTTTAGTCTTCATTGTTTCTTTCCACTTCTAATAGCGAGGTTCTCAAATGTATTAATTAGCTGTATATTTTTGCCTTTCACTTCCTTCCCATATTGTTCTAGTTTAAAGCTCTTCTAATGAGTGAAGCAAGGCGCCCACCAAATGTTGCTGAGATTGCAAGCTTGAAGTCATTAGAATACAGGCTGATTTGTACCCAGCTTTCCCAGGCTTCTGCATGCATGTGAAGCGAAAGCTCAAATCATGACCTGATCGTTCAGAGCTCTACAATGCCCACACAAATACACGCTGCCACCACCAACGTTCACGGGTGTTGGACCCAAATGCTAATTACCCCATATCTTTAGAGATTTGGTTTCATGTTAATATGGATGAGGTTTACTAATTAATTGAAAGTTTAATTCTAAAAAGTAGCAATGCTTATTTACAAAAAAATACAAAAATGATGTTACAAGGTAAGAGGCAAGAGACATACATAAGACATTCGCAGACAGTATTTAAAATAAATAGGATGAAGTAAAAAGTGTCACCATTCTTTGTGTGCAGTCACATGTAAAATTACAGGACAGTCCGCACGCATAGTGCACTCCAATGTGCTGACCCTGAGCACAAGTCTATGTGCGATGTTTAAACCCTCAGCGAGGTAACTCTCATTTAGCTGCTTCCAGCCACAATGGGGGTTTGGCTTATACCGGAGTGCATGGGCACTGAAATCCATATTTGCTTCATAACTACGGGTGGGTGGGAATCACAATGAAAATATGATGGCAAAGTTTCCTCTCATGATTTTACATATGATGAATGTGTTCGGGTATATACTTTCCCCGATCTGCGGTTCTGGAGTCTGTGAGCATCTCCCAAGGATGAGAACACTTGCATCTGATTTGTGGTGATGTGAGGTTTCACAAAATATCTTTATTGGTGGGCTGCAACGTACAGATCAGTCATAATTTCAAAATTACATTTTCCACTTTGTGTGAGAAAGAGAGTGTCTCTGTTAGAATTTTGCCTCCAAAAAGCTATCAGGTCTGGCTGAAACCAGTTCCACAAGGCAGAGAAGAAATTCACTGGGATGTGTCAACTGTTCAGATTGCTATCTCCTATTGTAAACATGTCCTAGCTCTGGTTTAGCAAGGTGCTGTACAACACAGACCCCCTGGGAGATGTGACAGTCTTTTTGAAGCCTGCTTCAAGGCTCCCTTTCAGCACTCAGCTTCCTAGATGCTGGAAAGCATTTAACCGACTTACAAACTACACAGCAGTTTTGAAAAACCCCATGAGACTAAGCTAGCCGTACCATACTGAATGGGCTAAAATAAAAATGGACACTGAGACACACACAGAATATCTGACAGCCTAAAGTCTCTACATCGCACTATCTATCTATTTGCCTGTCCGTCTATCTACCATCTATCTATCAATCTATCTATCTCCTATCTATCTATCTATCTATCTATCTATCTATCTCCTATCTATCTATCTATCTATCTATCCATCTCCTATCTATCTTTCTATCTCCTATCTATCTATCTATCTATCTATCTCCTATCTCTCTATCTATCTATCTCCTATCTATCTATCTATCCATCTCATATCTATCTATCTATCTCCTATCTATCTATCTATCTATCTATCTCATATCTATCTATCTATCTATCTATCTATCTATCTATCTATCTATCTATCTATCTATCTATCTATCTATCTATCTATCTCCTATCTATCTATCTATCTATCTCATATCTATCTATCTATCTATCTCCTATCTATCTATCTCCTATCTATCTATCTCCTATCTATCTGTCTATCTATCTATCTGTCTATCTATCTCCTATCTATCTATCTATCTATCCATCTCATATCTATCTATCTATCATCACATCAGCTGCTTCAGACCCTCTTCTGTTTCTGCAAGCAGAGTTGTGTCATCCACAGAATAGAAATTGTTAATGCTTCTGCTACCTTTTTTCACCCCGTTTTCCAATTCCCAGATCAATTTTCCACATGATCACCCCTGCATATAGGTTAAACAAGAAGGGTGAGAGGATGCAGCCCTGTCGGATGCCTTTGCCGATCCCAACCAATCTGTGTTTCCATACTGTGTTCTCACAGTAGCTTCTTGGTTGGTATAAAGTGATTTTATCAGCTTGACTAGATGTGCCAATACACCCAGCTCTTGTAGGGGCGCCATAGCTGGTCATGGATGCCAGAGTCACAAGCCTTGATGTAGTCAATGAAGCACATGTAGATATTCCATTGGTATTCTCCATCGAGTTATCTTTAACCTGCTTTATAAGCCAAAAACTGGATGCCACTAAGAGAAAAATTTCTCAATCAAAAAAACTATATAACAGGCGGCAAAGATGAAAGGTGCGAGTCCTCAGGTGTGGATATCTATGAATGGCTGACTGCAAGGAGGATGAGAAACAGCAGCTCTTCGGAAACCGAGGTCTTTCATCTGACTATAGTGCCACACTTCAGGTCACTACACATGTAGTGCTCGATTGGGAAATCCTACCAGTGGCTGGAGAAGGCTGGACTCTATGACAGGAATGTTGTATTCCTGCTGTGACCAATGAATGGAGCATTCTATTCCTGTTGTGAACCTCTGCATGGAGTGCTCTGTTCCTACTCTGATCCAGTGAGCTGAGTTGTCTGTCCCTGCTTTGACATGCTGAGCAGAATGCTTTATTCCTGTTCTGAGTTGGTAAATAGAGTGCTGTATTCCTGTTCTGACGCTGTGAGCAAAGTGATCTTTCCCTGCTATGACCTGCTGAGGTTTTTAATTAAGTTGGAGGTAAACATATTTTCCTCATACCCTCTCAGCTGGGTCCCGGTCATGGATGAGTGGGAGAAGCTGCACATTAGTGGAGTGTACCTGGAGCATTAGTAGTACTATGACAGTAGAGTCAGGAGATACAGTGGAGAACGAGCCCCATGATGATGATTTTGGTCCTGTAACATTTGGCACTTGGGGTCTTGGTGACTTATTAAGATCTATTTCCACTTATATGACTTTGAGGGCTTTATGCTCCTCTGTTCTGCAGCTCCTTTTCAAGGAAACTATTCACTTCATTCAGTATATTATCTATTTATTACTAAGAAAGTTAAGTTTTAGTTTCACACTTTTTCAGAGATTTGACATGATTTGGAAGAAGCAACTATCTACCAGGCCTGGAAAATACAGCAGAATTTGTAGCTCTTAGCACACATATCACATGGAGAGCAACGACAGGCTAAGCGCTTCCGCTGTACACTATTGTCCATGTTGATGTTTCATACAGGAGAAGAAATGTAAGATTGGAAGAACTCAAAAGTTGTTCATGCTGACTACAGAACAATCGTGAGACGACCGGGTATTCCCTTTCCTAGCTGTTGTATGGTAGATTTTCCAGTTGACACCTCGGGGTCAGTGAAGTGCAGCACATACATTATGTTACTTGGGTGAAACTATTTTCCACAGTTGACTTTTGTTTTGGACATAAAGTAATGTTATTGTGTAACCTTTCAACTCACAGAGATAAAGGAACGCAGTCAGATGACTAAAAGAAATGGTAAGGTGTCATTGCGGGTAGCGATTATGGATGTTGCTGAGAGAAAAGTCCTCAGATGTGCATATCTATCAATGGCTGACTGCAAGGAAGATGAGAAACAGCAGCCCTACGATCCCGAGGTCTTTCATCTGGCAACCGGTGCAACATAATAGCTGAAGAAACACATTTATATGTAGAGGAATATAAGGCAAAACCTGCAACACGAGGGGAAAATAATGCAGTATATTTTCTCACCCCTATGGGTGGTCTGTGACTTCTTCATCCTCAGGTCTTCTATCTGGGAGTTTGTTGATTCTGCTCTTGGCTGCTCCTAGTATTGCCCTCCTCTGGACTGTGTGCTCGGATGTTGTTCTTGGGACTTGTTGCAGCCATGCCCCCAGCTTAGGAGTCTCGGCTCCGGATGCTCCCACCACCACTGGGACCACTTTGACCTTCACTTTCCACATCTTCTCCAGTCCTACTCTCAGGCACTGGTCCTTCTGCAGCTTTTCATACTTATCTTCTTGATCTTTCTGTTGCTTAGTACAGCTTCATGTATCACCACCACAGTCTTCTGTTTCTTATCAATTTCCACCATGTCTAGTGGATTGGCCGATATCTGTTTGTCCATACCCAGAATTCCCATGGGATCTTAGCCATGGTATTCTCCACAACTTCCTGCAGAGGCTCCCACATGGACAATTCCTGCTACTTGGTTGTGCCGTTCAGTGTATGCTGTTGCTGCTTGTATCTTGCCAATATGACTGTCTCTGAGGTCTCTCTGCACAACCTGCACCTTGGATCCTGAAAGTGTAGTAGATCCTTTTGTCTATAGATTTGGTGCTTAGTGCCTATTTTTATGCTGCTACGCTCTGTCTTTGAGTCCAGCCACTGGTAGGATTTCCCAATGTCAGCCACTTCAGCTCTCCATTGATGGTACATCCCATGCAGGGGCTTATCTTTCGATTCTTCTTCCATTTGTTCTTCCTTCCATGTCTGCTGCTGCAGTGTCTGGCATTCTCTCAGCAGCTCATCTTTGGGTGACATCTTATTGCTGCACTCCTGGATGCTGTGAATCTAGGATGGTAGCTTTGACCCTCTTTCTGATTGGTATACAGTCTCTGGGTGTTGGACTTTGGGTGGAATCCTCTGTACATTGTGAGCTTTCCAATTTTCATAGCAGCATCCTCCATGTCTTTTCTTGGCCAGCTGACTATACCGGCAGGGTATCTGATGACTGGCAGAGCGTACGCACTGATGGCATGGATTCTGCTCTTCCCATTGAGCTGGCTCTTTAGGGTTGGTTTTACTCTTTGATGGTACTTGGATGGAAAGCTGACTTAAGGTTTGCTTTCCTGTACACGGGATGACAGTCAGCTACATAGGCACCTGACAGCCACCCCACGGGCTTCTGCCCAACTATTGCTCCTTTGCTTTTGCAATAAAACAAGCCACTTCAACAAATTTGTGGCCCAGTGTCCTGTCAGCGCATGAACACGGGACATTTATCACCCAAAGTCATTCTTTCCAGTGACCGTGTGGGTGATAATCTCCCTCAGGTAAAGGAAGCTTAAGATTGTATTTCGCTAGATATATATTGTATCTTGTTGCGTCTTTCCTTTTATATTGTTTTGTTACCTCTTTATTCAATCAATTCTTATTCTGTTAATTGCTAGACTCATGTTTATCACTTTCAATCATGAAATTTCCTTTAAGAATATTACTACATGGGAGAACGGGAGTCTACATGGCAACTTCACAAACAGCAAACAAGGCTGCAGGCAAAAGCAAAGCATGCTGTGACCGGAAAAGTCATGGCACAGGACTCTGCTGGAATGTGTGCATCTGCCCAAACACACAGATGCTAATTTCTGATATGAGTCAGGGATATGAATGCATTTGCACCTTTTTATCTGAAACGGCAATAGCCCCTTTGTCCACCTTTTATACGGCAAAATTTACAGTTCCTCCTACATGGTCATTTGTCCCTGAAAATCAGAGCAGAAGTCATATGAAGAATGCTCTATTCCTGCTCTGACCCTGTGAGTAGAATGCTCTATTCCTGCTCTGACCCTTTGAGCAGAGTGCTCTATTCCTGCTCTGACCCTGTGAGCAGAGTGCTCTATTCCTGCTCTGACCCTGTGAGCAGAATGCTCTATTCCTGCTCTGACCCTTTGAGCAGAGTGCTCTATTCCTGCTCTGACCCTGTGAGCAGAGTCCTCTATTCTTGCTCTGACTCCATGAGCAGAGTTCCCTGCTCTTACTCTGACCCTGTGAGCAGAGTGCTCTTTTCTTGCTCCGACCCTGTGAGCAAAGTCCTATATTTTTAATCTAACCCTGTGAGCAGAGTGCTCTATTCTTACTCTGTCCCTGTGAAGAGAGTTCTGCATTCTTGCTCTGACTCTGTGAGCAAAGTCCTATATTCTTGATCTAACCCTGTGAGCGGAGTGCTCTATTCTTGCTCTGACTCCATGAGCAAAGTTCCCTGCTCTTACTCTGACCCTTTGAGCACAGTGCCCTGCGCTTACTCTGACCTTGTGAGCAGAGTGCTCTATTCTTGCTCTGACCCTGTGAGCGAAGTCCTATATTCTTGATCTAACCCTGTGACCGGAGTGCCCTGCTCTTACTCTGACTCTGTGAGCAGAGTGCTCTATTCTTGCTCCGACCCTGTGAGCGAAGTCCAATATTCTTGATCTAACCTGTGAGCGGAGTGCTCTATTCTTGCTCTGACTCCGTGAGCAGAGTGCCTTGCTCTTACTCTTACCCTGTGAGCGCAGTGCCCCGCTCTTACTCTTGCCCGGTGAGCACAGTGCCCTGCTCTTAGTCTGACCCTGTGAGTGCAGTGCTATATTTTTACTCTGACCCTGTGAGCAGAGTACTCTATTCTTGCTCTTATTCTGTGAGCGAAGTCCTATATTCTTCATCTAACACTGTGAGCGGAGTGCTCTAGTCTTGCTCTTCCCCTGTGAGCAGAGTGCCCAGCTCTTACTCTGACCCTGTGGGCGCAGTGCCCTGCTCTTACTCTGACCCTGTGGGCGCAGTGCCCTGCTCTTAGTCTGACCCTGTGAGCGCAGTGCAATATTCCTGCTGTGACTCTGAGAGCAGAGTGCTCTATTCCTCTGTGACCCTGTGAGCAGAGTGCTCTATTCCTGCTCTTACCCTATGAGAAAAGAGCCCTGCTCTTATTCTGACCCTGTGAGAAGAGTGCTCTATTCTTGCTCCGACACTGTGAGCAAATTCCATATTCTTGATCTAACCCTGTGAGCGGAGTACTCTATTCTTGCTCTGACTCCATGAGCAGAGTGCCTTGCTCTAATTCTTTCCCTGTGAGCGCAGTGCCCTGCTCTTAGTCAGACCCTGCGAGTGCAGTGCAATATTCCTGCTCTGACCCTGTAAGCAGAGTGCTCTATTCTTGCTCTGACCCTGTGAGCGAAGTCCTATATTCTTGATCTAACCCTGTGAGCGAAGTACTCTATTCTTGCTCTGACCCTGTGAGCAGAGTGCTCTATTCCTGCTCGGACTGTTGGAGCAGATTCCTCTATTATTGCTCTGACCCTGTGAGCAGAGTGCTCTATTCCTGCTCTGACCCTATGAGAAGAGAGCCCTGCTCTTCCGCTTGCCCGGTGAGCACAGTGCGCTGCTCTTAGTCTGACCCTGTGAGTGCACTGCAATATTCCTGCTCTGACCCTGTGAGCAGAGTGCTCTATTCTTACTCTGTCCCTGTAAGCGGAGTTTTCTTTTCTGCTCTGACCCTGTGAGCAGAGTGCTATATTTTTACTCTGACCCCGTGAGCAGAGTACTCTATTCTTGCTCTTATTCTGTGAGCGAAGTCCTATATTCTTCATCTAACACTGTGAGCGGAGTGCTCTATTCTTGCTCTTCCCCTGTGAGCAGAGTGCCCAGCTCTTACTCTGACCCTGTGGGCGCAGTGCCCTGCTCTTACTCTGACCCTGTGGGCGCAGTGCCCTGCTCTTAGTCTGACCCTGTGAGCGCAGTGCAATATTCCTGCTGTGACTCTGTGAGCAGAGTGCTCTATTCCTGCTGTGACCCTGTGAGCAGAGTGCTCTATTCCTCTGTGACCCTGTGAGCAGAGTGCTCTATTCCTGCTCCTACCCTATGAGAAAAGAGCCCTGCTCTTATTCTGACCCTGTGAGCAGAGTGCTCTATTCTTGCTCCGACACTGTGAGCAAAGTCCTATATTCTTGATCTAACCCTGTGAGCGGAGTGCTCTATTCTTCCTCTGACTCCGTGAGCAGAGTGCCTTGCTCTAATTCTTTCCCTGTGAGCACAGTGCCCCGCTCTTAGTCTGACCCTGTGAGTGCAGTGCAATAATCCTGCTCTGACCCTGTGAGCAGAGTGCTCTATTCTTACTCTGTCCCTGCAAGTGCAGTTTTCTTTTCTGCCCTGACCCTGTGAGCAGAGTGCTATATTCTTACTCTGACGCTGTGAGCAGAGTTCTCTATTCTTGCTCTGACTCTGTGAGCGAAGTCCTATATTCTTCTTCTAACCCTGTGAGCGCAGTGCTCTATTCCTGCTCTGACCCAGTGAGCAGAGTGCTCTATTCCTGCTCTGACTGTTGGAGCAGATTCCTCTATTCTTGCTCTGACCCTGTGAGCAGATTGCTCTATTCCTTTTCTGACCCTGTGAGCAGAGTGCTCTATTCCTGCTCTGACCCTATGAGAAGAGAGCCCTGCTCTTACTCTGACCGTGTGAGCAGAGTGCTCTATTAGTGCTCTGACCCTATGAGAAGAGAGCCCTGCTCTTACTCTGACCCTGTGAGCACAGTGCTCTATTCCTTCTCTGACCCTGTGAGCGAAGTCCTACATTCTTGATCTAACCCTGTGAGTGCAGTGTCCTGCTCTTACTCTGACCCTGTGAGCAGAGTGCTCTATTCTTGCTCCGACCCTGTGAGCGAAGTCCTATATTCTTGATCTAACCCTGTGAGCGGAGTGCTCTATTCCTGCTCTGACCCCGTGAGCAGAGTGCTCTATTCCTGTTCTGACCCTGTGAGCAGAGTGCTCTATTCCTGCTCTGACCCTATGAGAAGAGAGCCCTGCTCTTACTCTGACCCTGTGAGCACAGTGCTCTATTCCTTCTCTGACCCTGTGAAGAGAGTTCTGCATTCTTGCTCTGACTCTGTGAGCAAAGTCCTATATTCTTGATCTAACCCTGTGAGCGGAGTGCTCTATTCTTGCTCTGACTACGTGAGCAGAGTGCCCCGCTCTTCCTCTTGCCCAGTGAGCACAGTGCCCTGCTCTTAGTCTGACCCTGTGAGTGCAGTGCAATATTCTTGCTCTGACCCTGTGAACAGAGTGCTCTATTCCTGCTCGGACCCTGTGAGCAGAGTGCTCTATTCCTGCTCTGACCATTTGAGCAGAGTGCTCTATTCCTGCTCCGACCCTGAGAGCAGAGTGCTCTATTCCTGCTCCGACCCTGTGAGCAGAGTCCTCTATTCTTCCTCTGACCCTGTGAGCAGATTTCTCTATTCCTGCTCTGACCCTTTGATCAGAGTGCTCTATTCCTGCTCTGACCCTGTGATTAGAGTGCTCTATTACTGCTCTGAACTTGTAAGCAAAGTGCTTTATTCCTGCTGTGACCCTGTGAGCGAAGTCCTATATTCTTGATCTAACTCTGTGAGCGCAGTGCCCTGCTCTTACTCTGACCCTGTGAGCAGAGTGCTCTATTCTTGCTCCGACCCTTTGAGCGAAGTCCTATACTCTTGATCTAACTCTGTGAACAGTGTGCACTATTCTTGCTCTTCCCATGTGAGCAGAGTGCCCTGCTCTTAGTCTGACCCTGTGAGCGCAGTGCAATATTGCTGCTCTGACCCACTGAGCAGAGTGCTCTAATCCTGCTCTGACCCTGTGAGCAGATTGCTCTATTCCCGCTATGACCCTGTGAGCAGTGTGCTCTATTCCTGCTCTGACTGTAGGAGCAGAGTCCTCTATTCTTGCTCTGACCCCGTGAGCACAGTGCTCTGTTCCTGCTATTACCCTGTGAGCAGAGTGCTCTATTCCTGCTTTGACCCTATAAGAAGAGAGCCCTGCTCTTACTCTGACCCTGTGAGCACAGTGCCCTGCTCTTACTCTGACCCGTGAACAGATTGCTCTATTCTTGCTCTGACCCTATGAGAAGAGAGCCCTGCTCTTACTCTGACCCTGTGAGCACAGTGCCCTGCTCTTACTCTGACCCGTGAACAGATTCCTCTATTCTTGCTCCGACCGTGTGAGCGAAGTCCTATATTCTTGATCTAACCCTGTGAGCTGAGTGCTCTATTCTTGCTCTGACTCCGTGAGCAAAGTGCCCTGCTCTTCCGCTTGCCATGTGAGCACAGTGCGCTGCTCTTAGTCTGACCCTGTGAGTGCAGTGCCATATTCCTGCTCTGACCCTGTGAGCAGATTGCTCTATTCTTACTCTGTCCCTGTAAGCGGAGTTTTCTTTTCTGCTCTTACCCTGTGAGCAGAGTGCTATATTCCTACTCTGACCCTGTGAGCAGATTGCTCTATTCTTGCTTTGACCCTTTGAGCAGAGTCCTCTATTCTTCCTCTGACCTTTGAGCAGATTGCTCTATTCCTGCTCTGACCCTGTGAGCAGAGTGCTCCAATCCTGCTTTGACCCGATGAGAAGAGTGCTCTATTCCTGCTCTGACCCTGTGAGGACAGTGCTCTATTCCTGCTCTGACCCTGTGAGGACAGTGCTCTATTCCTGCTCTGACCCTGTGAGGACAGTGCTCTATTCCTGCTCTGACCCTGTGAGCAGAGTGCTATATTCCTGCTCTGACCCTATGAGAAGAGAGCCCTGCTCTCACTCCGACCCTGTGAGTAGAGTGCTCTATTCTTGCTCTGACCCTGTAAGCAAAGTGCTCTATTCCTGCTCTGGCCCTTTGAGAAAAGAGCCCTGCTCTTACTCTGACCCTGTGAGTAGAGTGCTCTATTCCTGCTCTGACCCTGTGAGAAGAGAGCACTGCTCTTACTCTGACCCTGTGAGTAGAGTGCTCTATTCCTGCTCTAATCCCATGAGAAAAGAGCCCTGCTTTTACTCTGACCCTCTTAGGAGAGTGCTATATTCCTGCTCTGACCCTGTGAGGAGAGTGCTCTATTCCTGCTCTGACCCTCTGAGCAGAGTGCTATATTCCTGCTCTGACCCTTTGAGAAAAGAGCCCTGCTCTTACTCTGACCCTGTGAGTAGAGTGCTCTATTCCTGCTCTGACCCTTTGAGCAGAGTCCTCTATTACTGCTCTGACTGTTGGAGCAGATTCCTCTATTCTTGCTCTGACCCTGTGAGCAGATTGCTCTATTACTGCTCTGACCCTTTGAGCAGAGTCCTCTATTCCTGCTCTGACCTTATGAGAAGAGTACTCTATTCCTGCTCTGACCCTATGAGAAGAGAGCCCTGGTCTTTCTCTCACCCTGAGAGCAGAGTGCTCTACTCTTGCTCTGACCCTGTGAGCGAAGTCCTATTTTCTTGATCTAACCCTGTGAGCAGTGCGCACTATTCTTGCTCTGCCCTTGTGAGTAGAGTGCCCTGCTCTTACTCTGACCATGTGAGTAGAGTGCTATATTCTTGCTCTTACCCTGTGAGCGAAGTCCTATATTCTTGATCTAACACTGTGAGCGGATTGCCCTGCTCTTACTCTGACCCTGTGAGCACAGTGCCCTGCTCTTACTCTGACCCTGTGAGCAGAGTGCTCTATTCTTGCTCCGACCCTGTGAGCGAAGTCCTATATTCTTGATCTAACCCTGTGAGCGGAGTGCCCTGCTCTTACTCTGACCCTTTGAGCAGAGTTCCCTATTCTTCCTCTGACCCTGTGAGCAGATTGCTCTATTCCTGCACTGAGCCTTTGAGCAGAGTGCTCTATTCCTGCTCTGACTGTTGGAGCAGACTCCTCTATTCTTGCTCTGACCCTGTGAGCAGATTGCTCTATTCTTGCTCTGACCCTGTGAGCAGATTGCTCTATTCTTGCTCTGACCCTGTGAGCGATGTCCTATATTTTTGATCTAAGCTTGTGAGCAGAGTTCTCTATTCTTGCTCTGACTCCAAGAGCAGAGTTCCCTGCTCTTACTCTGACCCTGTGAGCACAGTGCCCTGCTCTTACTCTGATCCTGTGGGCAGAGTGCTCTATTCTTGCTCTGACCCTTTGAGCGAAGTCCTATATTCTTGATCTAACCCTGTGAGCAGAGTGCTCTATTCCTGCTCTGCCCATGTGAGCAGAGTGCTCTATTCTTGCTTTAACCCTGTGAGAGAAGTCCTATGTTCTTGATCTAACCCTGTGAGCAGAGTGCTCTATTCCTGCTCTGCCCATGTGAGCAGAGTGCTCTATTCTTGCTTTAACCCTGTGAGCGAAGTCCTAAATTCTTGATCTAACCCTGTGAGCAGAGTGCACTATTCTTGCTCTGCCCATGTAAGCAGAGTGCCCTGCTCTTAGGCTGACCCTGTGAGCGCAGTGCAATATTACTGCTCTGACCCCGTGAGAAGAGTGCTCTATTCCTACTCTGACCCTTTGAGCAGAGTGCTCTATTCCTGTTCTGACCCTGTGAGCAGAGTGCTCTATTCCTGCTCTGACCATGTGAGCAGATTGCTCTATTCCTGTTCTGACCCTGTGAGCAGAGTGCTCTATTCCTGCTCTGACTGTTGGAGCAGATTCCTTTATTCTTGCTCTGACCCTGTGAGCAGATTGCTCTATTCCTGCTCTGACCCTGTGAGCAGAGTGCTCTATTAGTGCTCTGACCCTGTGAGCACAGTGCCCTGCTCTTACTCTGACCCTGTTAGCAGAGTGCTCTATTCTTGCTCCGACCCTGTGAGCGAAGTCCTATATTCTTGATCTAACCCTGTGAGCAGAGTGCTCTATTCTTGCTCTGACACCGTGAGCAGAGTGCCCTGCTCTTACTCTTACCCTGTGAGCACAGTGCCCTGCTCTTAGTCTGACCCTGTGAGTGCAGTGCAATATTTCTGCTCTGACCCTGTGAACAGAGTGCTCTATTCTTACTCTGTTCCTGTAAGTGGAGTTTTCTTTTCTGCCTTGAGCCTTTGAGCAGAGTGCTATATTCTTACTCTGACCATGTGAGCAGAGTTCTCTATTCTTGCTCTGACCGTGTGAGCGAAGTCCTATATTCTTCATCCAACCCTGTGAGCACAGTGCCCTACTCTTCCTTTGACCCTGTGAGCAGAGTGCTCTCTTCTTGCTCCGACCCTGTGAGCGAAGTCCTATATTCTTGATCTAATCCTGTGAGCAGAGTACTCTATTCTTGCTCTGACTCCGTTAGTAGAGTGCCCTGCTCTTACTTTAACCATGTGAGCACAGTGCCCTGCTCTTAGTCTGACCCTGTGAGTTCAGTGCAATATTCCTGCTCTGACCCCGTGAGCAGAGTGCTCTATTCCTGCTCTGACCCTGTGAGCAGAGTGCTCTATTCCTGCTCTGACCCTGTGAGCAGAGTGCTCTATTCCTGTTCCGACTATATAAACAGAGTGCACTATTCCTGTTCCAACCCTGTGAGTGGTGTACACTATTCTAGCTATGACCCTGTAAACCGAGTGCTCTTTTCCTGCTCTGGCCCTTTGAATGGAGTGCTCTATTCCTGCTTTGACCTGCTGAGCAGAATGCTCTATTCCTGTTCTAACCATGATGTATTAAGAGAAGCATAGAGTCTAGATCACGTGAGGTTATTATCCCCCTCTACTCTTCCTAAGTCAGACCTCATCTGGAATACTTTATCCAGTTCTGGGCACCCCACTTTAAAAAGTCATCGACAAACTGGAGCAAGTTCAGAAAAGATATAGAAAGATAAAGAAAAAAAAAGATCCTGCGCTCAGGGTGACCTCCAAAAGAACCCTATGCAAAATCCTTGTGGTTTGATATCTCCTAGAGTAAAGTGAGTCAACCCAAGATGGTATCATATAAGGAAGTTTATTCTATGAAACAGGGAAGTGCACAATCTTTGTACCAAGTAACCTTTGAATACGCCCTCTTTAGAGATGAGTGAGCACCAAAATGCTCGGGTGCTTGTTGCTCAAGAGGAATTTTCCTCGATGCTCGAGAGCTCGTTTCGAGTAAGGAACCCCATTGAAGTCAATGGGTGACTCGAACATAGTGCTCTATTCTTGCTCTGACTCCGTGAGTGAAGTTCTATATTCTTGATCTGACCCTGTGAGCAGAGTGTACTATTCTTGCTCTGACTCCATGAGCAGAGTTGCCTGCTCTTACTCTTACCCTGTGAGCACAGTGCCCTGCTCTTACTCTGACCGTGTGAGCACAGTGCTCTATTCCTGCTCTGACCCTGTGAGCAGAGTGCTCTATTCCTGCTCTGACCCTATGAGCAGAGTGCTCTATTCCTGCTTTGACCCTGTGAGCAGAGTGCTCTATTCCTGCTCTGACCCTTTGAGCAGAGTCCTCTATTCCTGCTCTGACCCTGTGAACAGATTGCTCTATTCCTGCTCTGACCATGTGAGCAGAGTGCTCTATTCCTGCTCTGACCCTGTGAGCAGAGTGCTCTATTCCTGCTCTGACCCTATGAGAAGAGACCCCTGCTCTTACTCTGACCCTGAGAGCAGAGTGCTCTATTCTTGCTTTAACCCTGTGAGCGAAGTCCTATATTCTTGATCCAAACCTGTGAGCAGAGTGCACTATTCTTGCTCTGCCCATGTGAGCAGAGTGCCCTGCTCTTAGTCTGACCCTGTGAGCGCAGTGCAATATTACTGCTCTGACCCCGTGAGCAGAGTGCTCTATTACTGCTCTGACTATTGGAGCGGATTCCTCTATTCTTGCTCTGACCCTGTGAGCGAAGTCCTATATTCTTGATCTAACCCTGTGAGCGGAGTGCTCTATTCTTGCTCTGACTCCGTGAGCAAAGTGTCCTGCTCTTCCTCTTGCCCTGTGAGCACAGTGCGCTGCTCTTAGTCTGACCCTGTGAGTGCAGTGCCATATTCCTGCTCTGACCTTGTGAGCAGAGTTTTCTATTCTTGCTCTGACTCTGTGAGCTGAGTTCTCTATTCTTGCTCTGACCCTATGAGTAGATTGCTCTATTCCTGCTCTGACCCTGTGAGCAGAGTGCTCTATTCCTGCTCTGACCTTATGAGAAGAGTACTCTGTTCATGCTCTGACCTTATGAGAAGAGTGCTCTATTTCTGCTCTGACCCTGTGAGCAAATTGCTCTATTCCTACTCTGACCCTATGAGAAGAGAGCGCAGCTCATACTGTGACCCTGTGAGTAGGGTGCTCTATTCCTGCTCTGACCCTGTAAGCAAAGTGCTCTTTTCCTGCTCTGACCCTTTGAGCAGAGTCCTCTATTCCTGCTCTGACCCTATGAGAAGAGAGCCCTGCTCTTACTGTGACCCTGAGAGCAGAGTGCTCTATTCTTGCTTTAACCCTGTGAGCGAAGTCCTATGCTCTTGATCTAACCCTGTGAGCAGAGTGCTCTATTCCTGCTCTGACCCTGTGAGCAGAGTGCTCTATTCTTGCTTTAACCCTTTGAGCGAAGTCCTAAATTCGTGATCTAACCCTGTGAGCAGAGTGCACTATTCTTGCTGTGCCCATGTAAGCAGAGTGCCCTGCTCTTAGGCTGACCCTGTGAGCGCAGTGCAATATTACTGCTCTGACCCCGTGAGCAGAGTGCTCTATTCCTGCTCTGACCCTGTGAGCAGTGTGCTCTATTCCTGCTCTGACTGTTGGAGCAGATTCCTCTATTCTTGCTCTGACCCTGTGAGCAGTTTGCTCTGTTCCTGCTCTGACCCTGTGAGCAGAGTGCTCTATTCCTGCTCAGACCCTATGAGAAGAAAGCCCTGCTCTTACTCTGACCCTGTGAGCAGAGTGCTCTATTAGTGCTCTGACCCTATGAGAAGAGAGCCCTGCTCTTACTCTGACCCTGTGAGCAGAGTGCTCTATTCTTGCTCTGACACCATGAGCAGAGTGCCCTGCTCTTACTCTTACCCTGTGAGCACAGTGCGCTGCTCTTAGTCTGACCCTGTGAGTGCAGTGCAATATTTCTGCTCTGACCCTGTGAACAGAGTGCTCTATTCTTATTCTGTTCCTGTAAGTGGAGTTTTCTTTTCTGCCTTGAGCCTTTGAGCAGAGTGCTATATTCTTACTTTGACCCTGTGAGCAGAGTTCTCTATTCTTGCTCTGACCGTGTGAGCGAAGTCCTATATTCTTCATCCAACCCTGTGAGCACAGTGCCCTGCTCTTCCTTTGACCCTGTGAGCAGAGTCCTATATTATTGATCTAACCCTGTGAGCGGAGTACTCTATTCTTGCTCTGACTCCGTTAGTAGAGTGCCCTGCTCTTACATTAACCATATAAGCACAGTGCCCTGCTCTTAGTCTGACCCTGTGAGTTCAGTGCTCTATTCCTGCTATGACCCAGAGAGCAGAGTGCTCTATTCCTGCTCTGACCCTGTGAGCAGAGTGCTCTATTCCTGCTCTGACCCTGTGAGCAGAGTGCTCTATTCCTGCTCTGACCCTGTGAGCAGAGTGCTCTATTCCTGTTCCGACTATATAAACAGTGTGCAATATTCATGTTCCAACCCTGTGAGTGGTGTACACTATTCTCGCTATGACCCTGTAAACCGAGTGCTCTTTTCCTGCTCTGACCCTTTGAATGGAGTGCTCTATTCCTGCTTTGACCTGCTGAGCAGAATGCTCTATTCCTGTTCTAACCATGATGTATTAAGAGAAGCATAGAGTCTAGATCACGTGAGGTTATTATCCCCCTCTACTCTTCCTTAGTCAGACCTCATGTGGAATACTTTATCCAGTTCTGGGCACCCCACTTTAAAAAAGACATCGACAAACTGGAGCAAGTTCAGAGAAGATATAGAAAGATGAAGGAAAAAAAGATCCTGCGCTCAGGGTGACCTCCAAAGAACCCTATGCGAAATCCTTGTGGTTTGATATCTCCTAGAGTAAAGTGAGTCAACCCAAGATGGTATCATATAAGGATGTTTATTCTATAAAACAAGGAAGTGCACAATCTTTGTACCAAGTAAATTTTGAATATGCCCTCTTTAGAGATGAGTGAGCACCAAAATGCTCGGGTGCTTGTTGCTCAAGTGGAATTTTCCGCGATGCTCGAGAGCTTGTTTCGAGTATGGAACCCCATTGAAGTCAATGGGTGACTCGAGTATAGTGCTCTATTCTTGCTCTGACCCCGTGAGCGAAGTTCTATATTCTTGATCTAACCCTGTGAGCAGAGTGCACTATTCTTGCTCTGACTCCATGAGCAGAGTTGCCTGCTCTTACACTGACCATGTGAGCACAGTGCAATATTCCTGCTCTGACCCCGTGAGCAGAGTGCTCTATTCCTGCTCTGACCAGAGTGCAATATTCCTGCTCTGACCCCGTGAGCAGAGTGCTCTATTCCTGCTCTGACCCTATGAGCAGAGTGCTCTATTCCTGCTTTGACCCTGTGAGCAGAGTGCTCTATTCCTGCTCTGACCCTTTGAGCAGAGTCCTCTATTCCTGATCTGACCCTGTGAACAGATTGCTCTATTCCTGCTCTGACCATGTGAGCAGAGTACTCTATTCCTGCTCTGACCCTGTGAGCAGAGTGCTCCATGCTTGCTCTGACCCTGTGAGCGAAGTCCTATATTCTTGATCTAACCCTGTGAGCACAGTGCCCTGCTCTTACTCTTACCCTGTGAGCAGAGAGATCTATTCTTGCTCTGACCCTGTGAGCGAAGTCCTAAATTCTTGATCTAACCCTGTGAGCGGAGTGCTCTATTCTTGCTCTGACTCGGTAAACAGAGTGCCCTGCTCTTACTTTTACCCTTTGAGCGCAGCGCCCCGCTCTTAGCCTGACTCTGTGAGCGCAGTGCAATATTCCTGCTCTGACCCTGTGAGCAGAGTGCTCTAATCTTACTCTGTTCCTGTGAGCAGAGTCCTCTATTCCTGCTCTCTCCCTATAAGAAGAGAGCCCTGCTCTTACTCTGACCCTGTGAGCAGAGTTCTCTATTACTGCTCTGACCCTGTTAGTAAAGTGCTCTATTCCTGCTCTGACCCTGTGAGCAGAGTGCTCTATTCCTGCTCTGACCCTGTGAGCAGAGTGCTCTATTCTTGCTCTGACTCCATGAGCAGAGTTCCTTGCTCTTACTCTGACCCTGTGATCACAGTGCGCTGCTCTTACTCTGACCCTGTGAGCACAGTGCAATATTCCTGCTCTGACCCCGTGAGCAGAGTGCTCTATTCCTGCTCTGACCAGAGTGCAATATTCCTGCTCTGACCCCGTGAGCAGAGTGCTCTATTCCTGCTCTGACCCTATGAGCAGAGTGCTCTATTCCTGCTTTGACCCTGTGAGCAGAGTGCTCTATTCCTGCTCTGACCCTTTGAGCAGAGTCCTCTATTCCTGATCTGACCCTGTGAACAGATTGCTCTATTCCTGCTCTGACCATGTGAGCAGAGTACTCTATTCCTGCTCTGACCCTTTGAGCAGAGTGCTCTATTCCTGCTCTGACCCTGTGAGCAGAGTGCTCCATGCTTGCTCTGACCCTGTGAGCGAAGTCCTATATTCTTGATCTAACCCTGTGAGCACAGTGCCCTGCTCTTACTCTTACCCTGTGAGCAGAGAGATCTATTCTTGCTCTGACCCTGTGAGCGAAGTCCTAAATTCTTGATCTAACCCTGTGAGCGGAGTGCTCTATTCTTGCTCTGACTCGGTAAACAGAGTGCCCTGCTCTTACTTTTACCCTTTGAGCGCAGCGCCCCGCTCTTAGCCTGACTCTGTGAGCGCAGTGCAATATTCCTGCTCTGACCCTGTGAGCAGAGTGCTCTAATCTTACTCTGTTCCTGTGAGCAGAGTCCTCTATTCCTGCTCTCTCCCTATAAGAAGAGAGCCCTGCTCTTACTCTGACCCTGTGAGCAGAGTTCTCTATTACTGCTCTGACCCTGTTAGTAAAGTGCTCTATTCCTGCTCTGACCCTGTGAGCAGAGTGCTCTATTCCTGCTCTGACCCTGTGAGCAGAGTGCTCTATTCTTGCTCTGACTCCATGAGCAGAGTTCCTTGCTCTTACTCTGACCCTGTGATCACAGTGCGCTGCTCTTACTCTGACCCTGTGAGCAGAGTTCTCTATTCTTGCACTGACCCAGTGAGCGAAGTCCTATATGCTTGATCTAACCCTGTGAGCAAAGTGCCCTGCTCTTACTCTTGCCCTGTGAGCACAGTGCCTCGCTCTTACTCTTGCCCTGTGAGCACAGTGCCCTGCTCTTAGTCTGACCCTGTGAGTGCAGTGCAATATTCCTGCTCTGACCCCGTGAGCAGAGTGCTCTAATCTTACTCTGTCCCCGTGAGCAGATTGTATTATTCCTGCTCTGACACTGTGAGTGGAGTGTTCTATTCTTACTCTCACCGTGTGAGCCAAGTGTTCAATTTCTGCTCTGATCCTGTGAGAATGGTAGTTTATTCTTGCTCTGACCCTGTGAACAGAGTGCTCTATTCTTTATCTGACCGTATGAGCAGAGTGCTCTATTTCTGCTCTCACCCTTTGAGTGGAGTGCTCTATTATTGTCTGGCCTTGAGAAGAGTGCTCTTGCTCTGCACTGACCCAGAGAGCAGAGTGTCTTATTTCTGCTTTGACTTAGTGAGCTTAGTGCTCTACTCTTGCTCTCGCCCTGTGAGCAGAGATCTCTCTTCTAGCTTTGACCCTGTAAATGGAGTGCTCTATTCCTGCTCTGACCCTGTGAGCAGAGTGCTCTATTCCTGTTCCGACTATATAAACAGAGTGCACTATTCCTGTTCCAACCCTGTGAGTGGAGTACACTATTCTAGCTATGACCCTGTAAACCGAGTGCTCTTTTCCTGCTCTGACCCTTTGAATGGAGTGCTCTATTCTTGCTTTGACCTGCTGAGCAGAATGCTCTATTCCTGTTCTAACCATGATGTATTAAGAGAAGCATAGAGTCTAGATCACGTGAGGTTATTATCCCCCTCTACTCTTCCTTAGTCAGACCTCATGTGGAATACTTTATCCAGTTCTGGGCACCCCACTTTAAAAAGACATCGACAAACTGGAGCAAGTTCAGAGAAGATATAGAAAGATAAAGGACAAAAAAGATCCTGCGCTCAGGGTGACCTCCAAAGAACCCTATGCGAAATCCTTGTGGTTTGATATCTCCTAGAGTAAAGTGAGTCAACCCAAGATGGTATCATATAAGGAAGTTTATTCTATAAAACAAGGAAGTGCACAATCTTTGTACCAAGTAACCTTTGAATATGCCCTCTTTAGAGATGAGCGAGCACCAAAATGCTCGGGTGCTTGTTGCTCGAGTCGAATTTTTCGCGATGCTCAAGAGCTTGTTTCGAGTAATGAACCCCATTGCAGTCAATGGGTGACTTGAGCATTTTTGTATATGACCCATGCTCCGCTTAGGTTTTCACTTGTGAAAATCTGGAAAACCTACGAAAGTGATGGAAACGCCACAGAAACGGATAGGGCAGGCAAGGGGCTACATGCAGGGCTGCATCTCAGGCTCCCAGGTCTCACTATTAAGCCACAATAGCAGCAAGAGTGCCCCCCCCCCCTCCCCTAATAATTTTTACTTCGGACAAACCCTCATTAGCAATGCATACCTTAGCTAAGCACTACACTACCTGCAACCAAGGACAATCACTGCCTGCGGGTCACACCGCTGCCTCTTCTCCTGGGTTACATGATGTCCAACCCCCCGCATGACCCTGCGTCCACAGCGCACACAAAAGTTTCCCTGCGCAGCGTTCAGCAGGCCTCATGCCACACGCTGGCTGCATAGCCACACCACCCTCATGTCTATTTATAAGTGCATCTGCCATGGGGAGGAACTGGAGGCACACACTGCAGAGGGTTGGCAGGGCCAGGTAGCGCCCCTCTTTAAAAGGGAGGGGGGGCCATAGCCCACAATGCAGTTGAGAATAAATGAGAAGTTGACGTTCGATCTTCATTCCAATAAAGTGCCAACCTCCGTCAGGAGCTGCAAACGTAGGCATGAGTTACATAGCTATGGGGAATCTATGTGCCCACACAGTATTCATTCTGTGTAGGTATGGAATAGCTCAATCGACACCGCAAGGGGAAAGCCATCTGCACTCTGCCCTCTACCCAAGTCAGTCAGTGTCTTTGTGCCAGACAGGTCAAACACTGTGATGGGAAGCCTGTGTGCACCCACAGCATAGGTGGGTCCTAGGCAACCCAAGACATAAACAATAAAGAAATCAGAATGGCCAAACATGGCAGACTTACACTGTGCTTAGGACATAGGCCTCGGCCAACAGCTTCAGCAATCATAGGCATGAAGCGGACTTCGATACTAGTACACCTGTGAAGGTCTCATTAAATCAGTTACGTTTTCTTTCACCGCTCCAAAGACTAGATTAGCCAGTAAAAAGAACCACAGGCCCAACCTGGCGCAGATGCAGTTCCTCCGGGACAGAGGCCTCAGCCCACACCCTCGGCAATCGCGGGCATGAAGCGGACTTTGATGCTAGCACAGCATTGAACATCTCATTAATGCAGTAACGCTCTTCTTCTTTGGCCCAAACCAGTGTCTCAGATAACTGTGGTAACACGAGAGAGAATACATGATGCCCAGTGCTGATCCCCTGACCCCAAGCAGGAAGAGGAGGTGGCCTTACAAGTCCAAGAGACCATGACCAGGACCCGCTATAGTCTGTGTGGGAAGCATGTGAGCAGGCCCTTGGTACGGCTTGGTTCCAGCAAACACACCCATGGTGCCGCGAGTTACATAGCTATGGGCAATCCGGGTCCCCTCACACTATTTATTCTGTGTTGGTGTCGGATAGCTCAATCGACACCGCAAGGGGAAAGCCATCTGCACTCTGCACCCTACCCAAGTCAGTCAGTGTCTTTGTGCCAGACAGGTAAAACACTGCTATGGGAAGTCTGTGTGCACCCACACCATGGGTGGGTCCAAAGTACTTAAAGACGGTACACATAAAGAAATCAGAGTGCCCAAACATGGCAGACTTTCACTGCGCCGAGGACATAGGCCTCTGCACAAACCCTCAGCAATCGCGGGAATGAAGTGGACTTCGATGCTAGCGTAGCTGGGAACGTCTCATTAAGGCAGTAACACTCCTCTTCTGTGGCCCAAACGAGTTTCTCCGATAACTGTGGTAACGCGAGAGAAAATACATATTGGCCTTGGCCCACAATTCATGCCCTAGTCCAGTGGTGGCGAACCTATGACACGCGTGCCAGAGGCGGCACGTAGAGCCTTCCCTGCTGGCACGCGCCACATCGGCCGCTCACCACTCGTGAATACCAGCAGGGGCCGCGGCTCCCCTGCCGGAATTCACAAACGGCACTGCTAGCCGCGCTGATCCCGGCACACACTGACTTCAGTCTGCAGCTGGAATCCCCCTCCCCCCTACCCCGACGTCTCCTACTACTTGGTTCCGCCGGGAGGGGGTGGTGTCCAGCAGCGTGTGTGTCAGAACGTGTGCCGGGAGCATATTAACACTTTCTTCCCCACTTCTGCAGCAATCAGCAATTCCCAGCAACCTGATTGGTTGCTTAGTTTGGCTGATTCACCAAACAACCAATCAGGTTGCTGGGAATTACCTATTGAGGCAGAAGTGGGGAAGAAAAAGTTAATATGCATGCCGGGACCATCGCTGACCAGAAGAGGAGCTGAGCTTACAGGGGGGGGGGGTAAGTATGTGGGTCTCGGGAGGCGCACTGTGGGGTGTCACTAATGCACGGGGGGCCGCTGGGAGGGTGTCACTAATGCACGGGGGGGGGGGGGGGCGCTGGGGGGGTGTCCCTAATTCACTGGGGGGCCGCTAGGGAGTGTCCCTAATGTACTGGGGGGCCGCTGGGGGGGGTGTCACTACTGCACTGGGGGGCGTCTCTAATGCACTTGGGGGGCCGCTGGGGGGTGTCCCTAATACACTGGGGGCCACTGGGGAGTGTCCCAAATGCACTGGGGGCCGCTGGGGGGGGGGGTCACTATTATCGCTGTGGGGTGGGGGACACGATTACCGCTAGGGCCGCTGTGGGGTGGGGGTCACTATCACCGCTGGAGCCGCTGTGGGGTGGGGGTCACTATCACCGCTGGAGCCGCTGTGGGGTGGGGGTTACTATTATTGCTGCAGCGTGGGGGTCACTATTACTGCTGGGTGGGGGTCACTATTATCGCTGGGGGTGCTGGGGGGTGTCACTATTACCGCTGGGGGTGGGGGTCACTATTACCGCTAAGGCTGCTGTGTGGTGGGGGGTCACTATTATCACTCTGGGGGGGGGGGTCACTATTACCGCTAAGGGCTGCTGTGCGGTGGGGGTCACTATTACCGCTGGGGCTGCTGGGGGGGGGGGTTCACTATCACCGCTGGAGCCGCTGTGGGGTGGGGGTCACTATCACTGCTGGAGCCGCTGTGGGGTGGGGGTTACTATTATTGCTGCAGCGTGGGGGTCACTATTACTGCTGGGTGGGGGTCACTATTATCGCTGGGGGTGCTGGGGGGTGTCACTATTACCGCTGGGGGTGGGGGTCACTATTACCGCTAAGGCTGCTGTGTGGTGGGGGGTCACTATTATCACTCTGGGGGGGGGGGTCACTATTACCGCTAAGGGCCGCTGTGCGGTGGGGGTCACTATTACCGCTGGGGCTGCTGGGGGGGTGTCACTATTACCGCTGGGGCTGCTGTGTGGTGGGGAATGTTTACATGTGGCGGACATGGGCAGGGCCGCTTCAAAATAGACAGCATGCAGATTTTGACTACTTTTTGGATGCGGAAATGCTGCAGAATTTTCCACAGAAATTTCCCCTGAGGACATTCTGCAGTATTTCTGCATCCAAAAAGCAGTCAAAATCTGCACGCTGTCTATTTTGAAGCGGCCCTGTCCTTTTTAGAACGACGGGGGTAAAATCATGTGTCGTGATAAGCCCCGCCCTCTGGCGTATTGGCACTTTGCGATAAATAAGTGGGTTTTAGGTTGCAGTTTGGGCACTCGGTCTCTAAAAGGTTCGCCATCACTGCCCTAGTCAGTCAGTGTTTTTGGGCCAGATAGGTAAAACACCACGATGGGAAGTCTGTGTGCACCCATAGTATAAACAAACCCCTGTAACATTCCAGTAGAAAAGGTATAAGCAGACCCCAGTACCATTTCTGTAGTAGAAGTATAGGCAGACCCCTGTAACATTTCGGTAGCAGGGGTATAGGCAGATCCCAGTACTAGAGATGAGCGAGCATACTCGTCCGAGCTTGATGCTCGTTCGAGTATTAGGGTGTTTGAGATGCTCGTTACTCGAGACGAGCACCACGCGGCACTCGACTCCATTACATTTCCTTCCCTGAGAAATTTGCGCCCGTTTCTGGCCAATAGAAACACAAGGAAGGCATTACAACTTCCTCCTGTGATGTTCCAGCCCTATCCCACCCCCCTGCAGTGAGTGGCTGGTGAGATCAAGTGACCCCCGAGTATTTAAATCTGCCCCGCCCGCGGCTCGCCACAAATGCATGCTAAGAGAGATCAGGGACAGCGCTGCTGATGCTGCTGCTGCTATAGGGACAGTGTTAGCATCTTCAAGAACCACAACGGCCCTTCTTAGGGCCACAGCTCACCTAGTGCATTACTGTTGTGGCTGCTGTGAGCAGTTTTGCACAAATTTTTTTTTAATGTATATCGGGCGTGCAGGCTGTAGCGTTCTCAGGCTGCAGTCTGTACTTCAGTATAGGGGCACTATTGGTCAGGCAGGGACAGTGGTAGTGTAGAATCCTGTCTACAAGTACCCCAACGGTTCTTCTTAGGGCAACCTGCGACCTGTGCATTGAACTGGTTGCTGGGAGTTGTAGTACCTCTGCATTGCACAGCCTAGCCTGCGTGCAGCCTTCATTTATAAATATTTTTCTGTCCACACTTCGCGTAGCCTCACTGCAGTGTGCCTCTGAGTGTACGCCAAGAAACCGCACATTTTATACAACGCTCTGTGTTATACGTGTGCTGTCTCAGACGTTCACAGTCTGCCCGACGCCCATAGATTTAAAGTGCAGTACACACTGCCTAGCCTCAGCCTGCATTGCAGAGTAAAATAAGGAGATTAAAAAAATTTTTCCTTTTTACGGCTAACGGTTACCCTGTGCCTGTGTGGCCTGTGGGACTTCACGTCCATCCAAACTGCATAGTTCACAGCTAGGCCTGCGTGCAGCCTTCCTTATAATTTATCTCTGGCTTCACTTAGCGTTATATTACCGCTGGCAGCCAGCAACTGCGCGGCAATAATTCACAAACATTTTTACACCGCTCTGTCTCTGCTCTATTCTTAATCCAGCATGCTGAGGGGTAGGGGTAGGGGCAGAGGACGTGGACGCGGTCACGGTTGAGGACGTGGAGTCCTAAGTGAGGGTGTGGGCATAAGCTGAGTTCCTGGTCCAGGTGAATCGCAGCTGGCTGCTGTGGGAGTAGGAGAGAGGACAGTTTCTGGGGTCCCCAGCTTCATATCGCAATTTTTGGGTCCACGCGGTAGACCTTCATTAAAAAATGAGCAGTGTGAGCAGGTCCTGTCGTGGATGGAAGAAAGTGCATCCAGCAATCTATCGACCACCCAGTCTTCTACGCCATCCACTGCTGCAACTCTGAATCCTCTGGCTGCTGCTCCTCCTTTCTCCCAGCCTCCTCACTCCATGAAAATGACACATTCTGAGGAGCAGGCCGACTCCCAGGAACTGTTCTCGGGCCTCTGCCCAGATTGGGCAGCAATGGTTCCTCTCCCACCGGAGGAGTTTGTTGTGACCGATGCCCAACCTTTGGAAAGTTCCCGGGGTCCGGGGGATGAGGCTGGGGACTTCCGGCAACTGTCTCAAGAGCTTTCAGTGGGTGAGGAGGACGATGACGATGAGACACAGTTGTCTATCACTGAGTTAGTATTAAGGGCAGTAAGTCCGAGGGAGGAGCGCACAGAGGATTCGGAGGAATAGCCGCTGGACGATGAGGTAACTGACCCCACCTGGTGTGATAAGCCAACTAAGGACTGGTCTTCAGAGGGGGAGGCAATTGCAGCCGCAGGACAGGTTGGAAGAGGCAGTGGGGTGGCCAGGGGTAGAGGCAGGGCATGAGCGAATAATCCACCAGCTGTTTCCCAAAGCACCCCCTCGCGCCAAGCCACCGTGCAGAGGCCAAGGTGCTCTAAGGTGTGGCAGATTTTCACGGAGACGCCGGACGACTGACGAACAGTGGTGTGCAACCTTTGTCGCGCCAAGATCAGCCAGGGAGCCACCACCACCAGCCTCACCACCACCAGCATGCGCAGGCATATGATGGCCAAGCACCCCACAAGGTGGGACGAAGGCCGTTCACTGCCTCCAGCTTGCGCCACTGCCTCTCCCCCTGGGCCCCAACCTGCCACTGAGATCCAACCGCCCTCTCAGGACACAGGCTCGACCGTCTCCTGGCCTGGACCCACACCCTCACCTCCTCGGCCCCATCCAGCAATGTCTCCCAACGCAGCGTCCAGCTGTCGCTAAGAGAATCGTTGGAGCGAAAGCTCAAATACGCCTCCACGCACCCGCACGCTCAAGCTTTAAATGTCCACATAGCCAAATTGATCAGCCTGGAGATGCTCCCCTACAGGCTGGTGGAAACTGAGGCGTTCAAAAACATGATGGCGGCGGCAGCCCCGCGCTACTCAGTCCCCAGTCGCCATGATTTTTCATGGTGTGCCGTCCCAGCCCTGCACGACCACGTCTCACGCAACATCGTACACGCCCTCACCAACTTGGTTACTGCCAAGGTCCACTTAACAATGGACACGTGGACAAGCACAGGCGGGCAGGGCCACTATATCTCCCTGATGGCACATTGGGTGAATTTAGTGGAGGCTGGGACCAAGTCAGAGCCTGGGACCGCTCATGTACTACCCACCCCCAGAATTGCGGGCCCCAGATCGGTGCTGGTATCTACGGCGGTGTATACCACCTCCACTAAACCTTCCTCCTTCTCCAACGCAACCTCTACCTCACAATCAAGACTTGTCAGCAGCAGCACGTCGCCAGCAGTCGGTGTCGCGCGGTGCGGCAGCACAGCAGTGGGCAAGCGTCAGCAGGCCGTGCTGAAGATACTCAGCTTAGGAGAGAAGAGGCACACGGCCCACGAACTGTTGCACGGTCTGACAGAGCAGACCGACCGCTGGCTTTCGCCGCTGAGCCTCCAACCGGGCATGGTCGTGTGTGACAACGGCCGTAACCTGGCAGCTCTGCAGCTCGGCAGCCTCACGCACGTGCCATGCCTGGCGCACGTCTTTAATTTGGTGGTTCAGCGGTTTCCTGAAAGGCTACCCACACTTGTCAGACCTCCTTGGCAAGGTGCGCCGGGTCAGCGCACATTTCCGCAAGTCCAACACGGACGCTGCCACCCTGCACACCCTGCAACATCGGTTTAATCTGCCAGTGCACCGACTGCTTTGCGACGTGCCCACACGGTGGAACTCTACGCTTTACATGTTGTCCCGGCTGTATGAGCAGCGTAGAGCTATAGTGGAATACCAACTCCAACATGGGCGGCGTAGTGGGAGTCAGCCTCCTCAATTCTTTACAGAGGAGTAATGGATGGCAGATATCTGCCAGGTCCTTGGAAACTTTGAGGAGTCCACCCTGATGGTGAGCGGCGATGCTGCAATCATTAGCGTCACCATTCCCCTGCTATGCCTCTTGAGAAGTTCCCTGCAAAGCATAAAGGCTGATGTTTTGCGGGCGGAAACGGAGACGGGGGAAGACAGTATGTCGCTGGATAGTCAGAGCACCCTCATGTCTATATCTCAGCGCATGGAGGAGGAGGAGGGGGAGGAGCCTGAGGAGGAAGAGACAGCTGGGTCCACTGCAGAGGGTGCCCATGCAGCTTGCCTCTCATCCATTCATCGTGTATGGCCTGAGGAGGAGGAGGAGGATACTCAAAGTGATCGTCCTAGTGAGGACAGCCATATGTTGCATACAGGTACCCTGGCACACATGGCTGACTTTATGTTAGCATGCCTTTCTCGTGACCCTCGTGTTAGACGCATTCTGGCCACTACGGATTACTGGGTGTACACACTGCTTGACCCACGGTATAAGGAGAACCTTTCCACTCTCATTCCCGAAGAGGAAAGGGGTTTGAGAGTGATGCAATACCACAGGGCCCTGGTGGACAAACTGATGGTAAACTTCCCATCTGACGGCCCTCGGAACTGCGCCTTCTGCCACTAGCGCTAAGTAGAAGGGGAGGCGCGGAGATCAGGCAGCATGTTCATCGCAGGCAGGGGAACACTCTCCAAGGCCTTTGCCAGCTCTATGGCTCCCCAGCAAGACTGTCTCACACCTCCCCAGTCCAGGGTGAGTCGGAGGGAGCACTGTAAGAAGATGGTAAGGGAGTACGCAGCCGATCGTACCACCGTCCTCCGTGACGCCTCTGCTCCGTACAACTACTGGGTGTCAAAGCTGGACACGTGGCCCGAACTCGCGCTGTATGCCCTGGAGGTGTTGGCCTGCCCTGCGGCTAGCGTCTTGTCAGAGAGGGTGTGTAGTGCAGCTGGGGGAATCATCACGGAAAAGCGTACCCACCTGTCAACTGACAGCGCTGACAGGCTTACACTCATAAAGATGAACAAAGCCTGGATTTCCCCAGACTTCTCTTCTCCACCAGCGGACAGAAGCGCTATCTAAAGATCTTTGTCAATCTGTGTATGATATTCGTCCTCCTCCTCCTCCTCCTCCTGAAACCTCTCGTAATCACCGCGAATGGGCAATTTTTCTGTGGGCCAAAAGGCTCATATAACTTTTCTAAATAATATTTATCGGTTTCAATTCTCATTAAAGCATTGAAACTTCCACCTGAACCAATTGTTTTTTAGACTGGGCTGCCTTCAGGCCTAGTTAAAAATTAAGCCACAGTACGCTAAGCGATTAATGGGTTTCACCTGCCCTCTGGGTTGGGCATGGGCAATTTTTCTGGGGTATATTTGTACTGTCGGTACACCAATTTTTCGGGCCCTCGCCTACAATGTAATCCAAGTAATTTTTATGGGCTTCGCCTGCACTCATGGTACACCACTGTGTCAGGGGTTGGCCTACACATTTGCTACAGAAATGTAACTCTGTTCTGCCTATCTATACTTCTGCCACAGTAATGCTACAGGGGTCTGACTATACTTCAGCAACAGAAATGTTACTTCGGTCTGCCGATACTTCTGCTCCTGAAATGTTACCTTGGTTGGTGTATACTGTTATGCAATTTTACTAACACTGGGCTCTGCCCATACTGCTTCTATGTAAAAGTTACTGGGGCATGTCTATACTGCTATAACAGAAATGTAACTAATAGTGGGCTTTGCCCATACTGCTTCGATGTAAATCTTACTGGGGCCTGTCTATACTGCTACTACTGAAATCTTACCAATACAATGCTCTCCCTACACTGCTGCCAGGGAAATGTGAATCTGCTGCTTTGTCTCTACTGCTTCTATGTTACTGTTGCTGGGGCCTGTCTATACTCCTACTACTGAAATCTTACCAATACTATGCTCTCCCTACACTGCTGCCAGGGAAATGTGAATCTGCTGCTTTGCCCATACTGCTTCTACGTTACTGTTACTGGGGTCTGTCTATACTGATACTACTGAAATGTTACTGGGGTCTGTGTATACTGCTGCAAATGAAATGTTAGTGGGGTCTGTCCTCACTGCTGCCAATGAAATGTTACAGGGGTTTGTGCATACTCTTACCGCTGAAATGTTACTAATTCTTGGCTCTGCCTATACTGCTGCTACTGCAATGTTACAGGGTAGTGGAAACGGAGGCTTCCCAAAGACATGATGGTGGCGAGGCCACGCTACTAGGTTCCACAGGCGTGACAACTTTTCAGCGACGCGGTCACTGGGAAGGTGCATATAACCACGGACACGGGGACAGGACACGTACTGCCTCAAAAACTTTCCCGTCCTTCTCCTCCAACTATGAAAACATTCTTGGCCGAAGCCCACCTGCATTTAATCTGACGTTAGCTCTGCTGTCCAGGGCACTGCAATGGGATATATTTATGTACCGCCGGTGGCTTCCTGGGACCCACCCATGCTGTCGGTCCACACGGAGTTGTAACTGCATGTGTCTACTTATAAAGAACCCCAGTCTGACTGGGGCATGCAGTGTGGGCCGAAGCCCACCTGCATTAAATCTGATGTTACCTCAGCTGTGCTGGGCACTGTAATGGGGTATATTTATGTACCGCCGGTGGGTTCCAGCGAGCCACCCATGCTGTCGGTCCACAGGGACTTCACATAGGGGATTTGTACCTGCCTGTGTCTATGTATTAAAAACCCCGGTCAGGTTGGGGCATGCAGTGTGGGCCGAAGTCCACATGCATTTAATCTGACGTTACCTCAGCTGTGCAGGGCACTGCCATGGGATTTATTTATGTACCGCCGATGGCTTCCTGGGACCCTCCCATGCTGTCGGTCCACATGGACTTCAGAGTAGGGAGTTGTACCTGCCTGTGTCTACTTATAAAGAACCCCAGTCTGACTGGGGCATGCAGTGTGGGCCGAAGCCTACCTGTATTTAATCAGACGTTAGCTCTGCTGTCCAGGGCACTGCAATGGGATATATTTATGTACCGCCGGTGGCTTCCTGGGACCCACCCATGCTGTCGGTCCACATAGAGTTGTAACTGCATGTGTCTACTTATAAAAAAACCCAGTCTGATTGGGGCATGCAGTGTGGGCCGAAGCCCACCTGCATTTAATCTGACGTTAGCTCTGTTGTCCAGGGCACTGCAATGGGATATATTTATGTACCGCCGGTGGGTTCCAGGGAGCCACCCATGCTGTGGGTGCACACGGAATTCCCATTGCGGAGTTGTACCTGCCTATGACTATTTATAAAAAACCCCGGTCTTACTGGGGCATGCAGTGTGGGCCAAAGCCCACCTGTATTTAATCTGACATGACTACAGGAGCAATACAGCGCTAATGAGACGTGCATAGCTATGCTAGCATAGGAGTCCGCTGTAGGCCCGCGATTGCTGAGGGTTTGTGCAGAGGCCTATGTCCTTGGTGCAGTGAAAGTCCGCTTCCTGCCTACGATTGCTGAAGCTGGGGGCCGAGGCCTATGCCGTGGGTGCGGTGCAAGTCTACCATGTTTGGCCGCTCAGATCAATTTTTTGTTCAGGTCTTGGGCTTCCTAGGACCCCCCTATGCTGTTGGTGCAAACTTAGTTCCCATCGCGGTGTTTGACCTGTCTGGCACAAAGGCACTGACTGACTTGGGTAGAGGGCAGAGCGCTGACGGCTTTCCCCTTGCAGTGTGGATTGAGCTATGCGACACCTTGACAGAATGAATAGTGTGTGGCACATGGGTTCCCCATTGCTATGCCCACGTGTGCAGCTCCTGATGGAGGTGGCACAGGATTGGATTTCTCATTGCTTCTGTACAGCATTGTGGGCTATCGCCGCGCCCCTTTTAAAGAGGGTCGCTGCCTGGCCCTGCCAACCCTCTGCAGTGTGTGCCTCCGGTTCCTCCTCATGGCAGATGCACTTATAAGTAGACATGAGGGTGGTGTGGCTGTGAGGCCAGCGTGTGGCATGAGGGCAGCTAAAGGCTGCGCAGGGACACTTTGGTGTGCGCTGTGGACACTGGGTCGTGCGGGGGGGGGGGGGGGGGTTGGGCAGCATGTAACCCAGGAGAAGAGGCAGGGGTGTGTCCCGCAGGCAGTGCTTGTGCTTGGTTGGAGGTAGTGTGGTGCTTAGCTAAGGGGTAGCTTACTAATGAGGGTTTGTCCGAAGTAAAAATTGTTGGGGGGGGGGGGCACTCTTGCCGCTATTGTGGCTGCATAGTGGGACCTGGGAACCTGAAATGCAGCCCAGCATGTTGCCCCTTGCCTGCCCTATCCGTTTCTGTATCGTTTCACTTTCTTGGGTTTTGCAGATTTTCACCAATGAAAACCTTAGAGAGCATCGGCGATATACAAAAATGCTCGAGTCGCCCATTGACTTCAATGGGGTTCGTTACTCGAAACGAACACTCGAGCATCGCGGAAAGTTCGACTCGAGCAACGAGCACCCGAGCATTTTGGTGCTCGCTCATCTCTACCCAGTACCATTTCTGTTGTAGAAGTATAGGCAGGCCCTTGTAATATTTTTGTAGCACCAGTATAGGCAGACCCCTGTAACATTTACGTGGCAGAAGTATAGGCCGACCCTTGTAACATTTTTGTAGCAGCAGTATAGGCAGACCCCTGTAACATTTACGTGGCAGCAGTATAGGCAGACCCCTGTAACATTTATGGAGCAGTAGTATAGGCAGACCCCAGTATCAGTTCTGTAGCAGCAGTATACGCAGACCCCAGCACCATTCTGTAGTAGAAGTATAGGCAGACCCCCGTAACATTTACGTGGCAGAAGTATAGGCAGACTCCTGTAACATTTATGGAGCAGCATTAAAGGCAGACCCCTGTAACATTTACGGGGCAGACGTATAGGCAGACCCCTGTAACATTTTTGTAGCAGCAATATCGGCAGACCCCTGTAACATTTACGGGGCAGACGTATAGGCAGACCCCTGTAACATTTTTGTAGCAGCAATATCGGCAGACCCCTGTAACATTTACGTGGCAGCAGTATAGGCAGACCCCTGTAACATTTATGGTGCAGCATTAAAGACAGACCCCTGTAACATTTATGGAGCAGCAGTACAAGCAGACCCCTGTAACATTTACATGGCAGCAACATATGCAGACCCCTGTAACAGTTATGGAGCAGCAGTATAGGCAGACCCCTATAACATTTACGTGGCAGAAGTATGGGCAGAACCCAGTAACATTTTTGTAGCAGCAGGTAAGGCAGACCCCTTTAACATTTACGTGGCAGCAGTATAGGCAGACCCCTGTAACATTTCTGTAGCAACAGTATAGGCAGACCCCAGTATCAGTTCTGTAGCAGCAGTATAGGCAGTCCCCAGCACCATTTCTGTAGTAGAAGTATAGGCAGACCCCTGTAACATTTACGTGGCAGAAGTATAGGCAGACCCCTGTAACATTTATGGAGCAGCAGTATAGGCAGACCCCTGTAACATTTACGTGGCAGACGTATAGACAGACCCCTGTAACATTTATGTAGCAGCAGTATAGGCAGACCCTGTAACATTTATGGAGCAGCAGTGTAGGTAGACCCCTGTAACATTTACGTGGCAGAAGTATAGGCAGACCCCTGTAACATTTATGTAGCAGCAGTATAAGCAGTCCCTGTAACATTTACGTCGCAGAAGTATAGGCAGACCCCTGTAACATTTATGGGGCAGCAGTATTGGCAGACCCCTGTAACATTTACGTGGCAACAGTGTAGTCAGACCCCAGTAACATTTCTGTTGTAGAAGTATAGGCAGACCCTTGTAACATTTAAGTGGCAGAAGTATAGGCAGACCCCTGTAACTTTTATGGAGCAGCAGTATACGCAGACCCCTCTAACATTTATGTAGCAGATTTATAGGCAGACCCCTGTAACGTTTACGTGCCAGAAGTATAGGCAGACCCCTGTAACATTTAAGTGGCAGCAGTATAGGCAGACCCCTAAAACATTTATGTAGCAGCAGTATAGGCAGACCACTGTAAAATAATGGAGCATCAGTATAGCCAGACCCCTGTAGTATTTACATGGCAGAAGTATAGGCAGACCCCAGTAACAATCTTGTAGCAGAATTATAGGCAGGCAGACCCCAGTAAAATTTCTGTAGTAATAGTATAGGCCAACCTCTGAAACATTGGGGTACCATGAGTGTAGGCGAAGGCCGGAAAAATTAGTTGGATAAGAGTGTAGACGAAAATTAGTGTACCAAGAGTACAAGTGTACATCTGAAAAATTTATCAACCGAGAGGGCAGGGGAAACCCATAAATATTTTTTGAAAGATACAGCTCACTGTTGCTTAATTTGTAACAGAGCCTGGAGGCAGCCCTGTGAAAAAAAATTGGTTTCTGTTAAAGTATCAATACTTTTGAAACTTTTAAAAATTGTAAAAACATTGTTAGATGAGCCTTTTGGGCTGCAGAAAAAGTGGCAGTTCAGCGTGATGACATGTTGTTTGTGGAGGAGAAGTAGCAGGAGGAGGACTAATATCAGAGACAGATTGACAAAGCTAAATGCCCTGTTTTTTCGGTGATAGAGAAGAGTGCTTTTATCTGCGGTTGCAGCTAAAAGAATCTTTAGGTTCCGCTGCTCTCCGTGTTGGAGAAGAGTAGTCTGGGGAAATCCAGGCTTTGTTCATCTTTATGAGTGTTAGCATGTCGGCACTGGCAGTTGACAACGCTTGTCCGTGATGATTTCCCCAGCTGCACTAAACACCCTCTCTGACAAGATGCTAGCAGCAGGGCAAGCCAGCACCTCGAGGGCATACAGCGCAAGTTTGTGCCACGTGTCCAGCTTTGACACCCAATAGTTGTATGGAGCAGAGACATCACGGAGGACAGTGGTATGATCGGCTACGTACTCCCTCACCATCTTTTTACAGTGCTACCTCCAACTCAGCCTTGACTGAGGAGTGGTGATGCAGTCTTGCTGGGGAACCATAAAGCTGGCAAAGGCCTTGGAGAGTGTTCCCCTGCCTTTGCTGAACATGCTGCCTGATCTACGTGCCTCCCCTGCTACTTGGCCCTCAGAACTGCGCCTTCTGCCGCTAGCGCTGTCAGATGGGAAGTTTAGCATCACTTTGTCCACCAGGGCCCTGTGGTATTGCATCACTCTCATACCCCTTTCCTCTTCTGGAATGAGAGTGGAAAGGTTCTCCTTATACCGTGGGTCAAGCAGTGTGCACACCCAGTAATCCATAGTGGCCAGAATGCGTCTAACGCGAGGGTCACGAGAAAGGCAGCCTAACATGAAGTCAACCATGTGTGCCAGGGTGCCAGTACGACAGACGTGGCTGTCCTCGCTAGGAAGATGAGATTCAGGATCCTCCTCCTCCTCCACAGCCCATACACGCTGAACAGATGAGAGGCAAGCAGCATGGGTACCCTCTACAGTGTGCCCAGCTGTCGCTTCTCCCTCCTCTTGCTCCTCCTCCTCCTCCTTCTCCAAAACGCACTGAGATATAGACATGAGAGTGGTCTTGCTATCAAGCAACATACTGTCATCCTCCGTCCCCTGTTCCAACCGCAAAGCATCGGCCTTTATGCCTTGCAGCAAACGTCTCAGCAGGCGTAGCAGCGGTATGGTAAAGCTAATGATTGCAGCGTCGCCGCTCACCATCTGGGTAGACTTTTTAAAGTTTTGGACTTTCTGCCATCTAGGCCCACTCCTTGGTAAAGAATTGGGGAGGCTGACTACCGCTACGCCGCCCATGTTGGAGTTGGTATTCCACTATTGCTCTACGCTGCTCACAGAGCCTGGCCAACATGTACAGCGTAGAATTCCACCGTGTGGGCACGTCGCACAGCAGTCGGTGCTCTGGCAGATTAAACCGATGTTGCAGTGTCCTCAGGGTGGCAGCGTCCGTGGTGGACTTGCGGAAATGTGCGCAGACGCGGTGCACCTTGCCGAGCAGGTCTGATAAGTGCGGGTAGTTTTTTAGAAACCGCTGAACCACCAGATTGAAGACATGGGCCAGGCATGGCTCGTGTGTGAGGCTGCCGAGCTGCAGAGCCGCCAGCAGGTTATGGCCGTTGTCACACACGATCATGCCCGGTTGGAGGCTCAGCAGCGAAAGCCAGAGGTCGGTCTGCTCTGTCAGACCCTGCAACAGTTCGGGGGCCGTGTGCCTCTTGTCACCTAGGCTGAGTAGTTTCAGCATGGCCTGCTGACGCTTGCCCACCGCTGTGCTGCCGCGCCGCGCCACACCGACTGCTGGCGACGTGCTGCTCACATTTCTTAATTGAGAGGTTGCGTAGGAGGAGGAGGAGGGGGAAGGTTTAAAAGAGGTGGCATAAACTGCCGCAGATAGCACCGAGGTAGGACCCGCTATTCTGGGTGTGGGTAGGACGTGTGCGGTCCCAGGCTCTGACTCGGTCCTAGCCTCCACCAAATTCACCCAATGTCCCGTCAGGGAGATATAGTGGCCCTGCCCGCCAGTACTTGTCCACGTGTCCGTGGTTAAGTGGACCTTCCCAGTAACCGCATTGGTGAGGGCATGATTGATGTTGCAGGAGACGTGTTGGGACGGCACACCAGGAAAAATCATGGCGACTGGGGACCGAGTAGTGTGGGACCGCCGTCGCCATCATGTTTTTGAAAGCCTTTGTTTCCACAAGCCTGTACGGCAGCATCTCCAGGCTGATTAATTTGGCAATGGGCACGTTTAAAGCTTGAGTGTGCGGGTGCGTGGAGGCGTATTTGCGCTTTTGTTCCAACGCTTGCGCTAGCGACAGCTGGACGCTGCACTGAGAGACATTGCTGAATGGGGTCGAGGACAGCGGAGGGGAGTGTGTGGGTGCAGGCTGGGAGGCACTCGTGCCTGTGTCCTGAGAGAGGGGTTGGATCTGAGTGGCAGGTTGGGGCACAGGGGAAGAGGCAGTGGTGCGACCCGGAGGCGGTGAACGGCCTTCGTCCCACCTTGTGGGGTGCTTTGTCATCATATGCTTGTGCATGCTGGGGATGGTGAGGCTGGTAGTGGTGGCTCCCCGGCTGATCTTGGCGCGACACAGGTTGCACACCACCGTTCGACGGTCGTCCGCGCTCTCACTGAAAAACATCCACACCTTTAAACACCTAGGCCTCTGCACGGTGGCTTGGTGAGAGGGGCTGCTTTGGGAAACAATTGGGGGATTCTTCACTCTGGCTCTGCCTCTACCCCTGGCCACCCCACTGCCTCTTCCAACCTGTCCTGCTGCTGCACTTGCCTCCCCCTCTGAAGACCTGTCCTCAGTTGGCTTAGCAAACCAGGTGGGGTCAGTCACCTCATCGTCCAGCGGCTCTTCCTCCGAATCCTCTGTGCGCTCCTCCCTCGGACTTACTGCCCTTACTACTGCCCTTACTGCTATGTCTCATCATCATCGTCCTCACCCACTGAAAGCTCTTGAGACAGTTGCCGGAATTCCCCAGCCTCATCACCCGGACTCCGGGAACTTTCCAAAGGTTGGGCATCGGTCATGACAAACTCCTCAGGTGAGAGAGGAACCATTTTTTCCTAATCAAGACAGGGACCCAAGAACAGTTCCTGAGAGTCTGCCTGCTCATCAGAATGTGTCATTTTCATGGCGTGAGGAGGCTGGGAGGAAGGAGGAGCAGCAGCCAGAGGATTCAGAGTTGCAGCAGTGGACGGCGTAGAAGACTGGGTGGTCAATAAATTGCTAGATGCATTTTCTGCCATCCACGACAGGACCTGCTCACATTGCTCTGTTTGTAATAAAGGTCTACCACGTGGACCCATAAATTGTGATATGAAGCTGGGGACCCCAGAAACTTGCCTCTCTTCTAATCCCGCAGCAGCCGGCTGTGCTTCACCTGGACCAGGAATTCGGCCTGTGCCCACACCCTGACTTGGACCTCCCCGCCCTCACCCACGTCCACGTCCTCTAGGCCTACCCCTCAGCATGGTGGATTACGAATAGAGCAGACACAGAGCAGTGTAAATAATTATAGAATTATTGGCCTACAGTTTGAGGCTGAGAGTGGTATTGTAACGCTAACTCCAGGCAGAAACAAAGAATACAGAAGGCTGCAAACAGGCCTAGCTATGCAATAGGGATTCACTACAACTCCCACCAGACACCCTGTAAATTTCAGATGGTCAGAGGTAGCCCTAAGAAGGACCGTTGGTGTTCTTGTAGACAGATCCTACACTAACACTATCCCTGAATAAGCAGCAGCACTTTCCCTATGCTCTCCCAGTGTGTGTCTGAGGCGAGCCGCGGGTGGGACCGCTTTAAGTACTTGGCGGTCACTTGATCTCGCCAGCCACTCACTGCAGGGGGGTGTGATAGGGTTTGCAGGTCACAGGAGGAAGTGGTAATGCCTTTCCTGCATGTCTATTGGCTAAAAAATTGCGCTAAACATGCAGGGAAGGAAATGGAATTGACTCGAGTACCGCGTGGTGCTCGTCTCAAGTAACAAGCATCTCGAGCACCAAGCTTGGACCAGTGTGCTCGCTCACCTCTAGTCCTCATATGATCAGCCTCCGCTGGTTCCAGTTGGCGCTGGGATTGTATTAGAAATACCTTTATGCGACACCTTTATGTGTTGTTTATTACTCCGTCACATGTATATTCATTAGAGTTAATAAAACTAGCAATTTGAAAACCATACACCTTCTTTTCTCTGAACCATCTTCTGTATACAATATGTGGATGCTATATTAAATTAGTGGCCCAATTGGTATTGGCTTGGTTGGCTCCGGTGTATCCGTGTATATTATTCGATTGATGAGATATTAAGACAACATGACCATTCCATGGGTTTTTACACCATTGTGACATACTTTTGCGCTATATGTCATTTCCATATTGATATACTTTTTGTTGCATGCACGTTGATATTTGTGGTGATGTCATGCGGTGGTGATGCGTTGACGTCTTGAGATTTATCCACACTGTGGTCGCATCCCCATATAGGTATGTCGCGGTACGCGGCGTATACGTAGTGACATCACACGTTATTTACGTGATAACGTTACCACACACATGCACAGATAGTCCCCTTATTGGTACACCTTTTGGTGTGCTGGGGTTAGCACACATGATGACGTCATTCGTCTTTGACGCATTGACGCGATGGGATGTGTCCTCATTGCGGATGCATTCTTTTATAGTCATGTCACGGCGCTCATTTGAAGTGCAGTGACGTTGTATCTGATGTGTGTGCATGGACATTGTAAAATGGTAAGGGTTAATTGTCATAGGAAATTGATTACCATGTGATAGATAGCATCATGAGACTGGTAGTGACTAGAGATGAGCGAGCACACTCGTTCGAGCATTAGGGTACTTGAGATGCTCATTACTCGAGTCGAACACCACGCGGTACTCGAGTCAATTCCATTTCCTTCCCTGCATGTTTAGCGCTATTTTCTAGCCAATAGACATGCAGGGAAGGCATTACCACTTCCTCCTGTGACCTGCCAGCCCTATCCCACCCCCCTGCAGTGAGTGGCTAGTGAGATCAAGTGACCGCTGAGTACTTAAAGCGGTCCCGCCCGCGGCTCGCCTCAGACACACACTGGCAGAGATTTGGGAAGGTGCTGCTGCTCATTCAGGGACAGTGTTAGCGTAGGTCCTGTCTTCAAGATCCCAAACGGTCCTTCTTAGGGCTACATCTGACCGTGTGCATTATACTTGTGGCTTGCTGGGAGTTATAGTGCATCCATTTTTTGTATTACGCATCTAGGCCTGTTCCCAGCCTGTCAGTAATAGCGTTCTCAGGCTGCAGTGCCGTACAACCGGCTCTCACCGTGAAACTGCACTCAAATAATTCCTATCCTGCTGCGAACTAGCTCATTTATACCATTCTGTGTCTGCAGTGCATTAGAAAGAGGTCTCACTGCTAAACAGTACTGTAATATTACCGGGCCACTGCAAAGTATTTCAGCTCTGCCGCTGTGCAGAGCGTCTCACAATACCCTTTCCTTGGTGGGGTTGAGATAACCGCAGTTACCAGCACTATCCACTGGCTTTAGAGTCTTCTCCCACTCCACACAGCCTCTATTATCTACAAGTCTCTGCGAGCGGTAAATTACCCCTAGGTATCAGCGCAAGACACAAGTCACAGCATAGAGCCGCCGCTATCTACAAGTCTCTGTGTGCGGTGAATTCAGGCCCAGTTATCAGTGCTGTACAGTGGGGTAATTTATTTGGGCCTTTCTCTATTCTTAATCCGCCATCATGAGGAGTAGGGGTAAGGGTCGAGGTTGTGGACGTGGACACAGATGTCCAAGTGAGGGTGTGGGCACAGGCCGAGTTCCTCGTCGCGGTGAATCACAGCCGGCTGCTACAGGATTAGGAGAGAGGCAAGTTTCTGGGGTCCCCAGCTTCAGATTACAATTTACGGGTCCGTGTGGTAGACCTTTATTACAAACAGAGCAGTGTGAGTAGGTCTTGTCATGGATGGCAGAAAACGCGGGAGGCTGGGACCGAGCCTGACCCTGGGTCCGCTCAAATACTTCCCACACAGACTATTGTGGGTCCTACCACGGTTACGGATTTTTGGCCTTGTTATGCCACCTCCTCTTCCTGCTTGGGGTCAGGGGATCAGCACTGGGCAACATGTATTTTCTCTTGTGTTACCACAGTTATCCGAGACACTGGTTTGAGCCAAACAAAAGGAGCGTTACTGCATTAATGAGACCTTCACAGCTGTACTAGTATTGGAGTCCACTTTATGCCCACTATTGCTGAGGGTGTGGGCAGAGGCCGAAGTCATGGGGGAAATGCAACTGCACCAGGTTTGGCCCATGGAACTTCTTCCTGGTTCATCCAGTCTTTGGAGCGATGAAAGCAACTGCAACTAATTAAATGAGACGTTCACAGCTGTACTAGCATCAGAGTCCGCTTTATGCCCACGATTGATGAGAGTGTGTGCAGAGGCCAAGGTTCTCAGCGGAGTGAAAGTCTGCCGTATTTGGACACTGTATTTGCTTCATGTTTAATACTTTCCTTGGGTTCCTTTGGCTCGCCTATGCTGTGAGTGCACAAAGACTTCCCATAGTGGTGTTTTACCTGGCTGATACAAATACACTGACTGACTAGGGCAGAAAAGTAGGCCGAGGCCCTTAGCAGGGTGAAACTCTGCCATGTTTGGGCACTCTGATTTCCTCATGTGTAATATCATGCTTCAGTTCCTTGGGCTCACCTATGCTGTGAGTGCACAAAGACTTCCCATTGCATTGCTTTACCTGTCTGGCACAAATACACTGACTGACTAGGGTAGAAATGTGGGCCGAGGTCCTTGGCGGGGTGAAAGTCTGCCATGTTTGGGCGCTCAGATTTCTTCTTGTGTAATATCATCTTTGTGCACTGATAGCATAGGCAAGCCCAAGGAACTCCAAGACTTTCCTTTGTGGTGTTGAGCTATCTAACACCTACACAGAATGAATTGTGTGGGGACACATGGATTTCCCTTTGTTATCTAACTCATGGCACCTTCTGCCACACAAGATGGAGGCTGGGACCGAGCCTGACCCTGGGCCCGCTCACGTGCTTCCCACAGAGAGTATTGCTGCATTGTGGAGAAGTGGAGAAGTGCTGGCACCTGAGTCCCCTTTATGCCCATGTTTGCGGCTCCTGACAATTTTGTGAAGGAGGTGGCACGCGATTGGAATGATGGTTGTATGTCAATTTATCATCAATTCTCAACAGCATTATGGGCTATCGCCCACACTTTCAAAGGGGGTCGCTGCCTTGCCCTGCCAACCCTCTGCAGTGTGTGCCTCCGGTTCCTCCTCATCCAGTACGCGCTTATAAATAGACATGAGGGTAGTGTGGCTATGAAGCGTGGCATGAGGGCAGCTGAACACTGCACAGGGAAACTTTTGTGTGCGCTGTGGACGCAGGGTCGTGCGGGGGGGTTGGACAGCAATGCCAGCATGTAACCCAGGAGAAGAGGCAGCGGTGTGTCCCGCAGGCAGTGATTGTCCTTGGTTGCAGGTAGTGTGGTGCTTAGCTAAGATGTGCCAGCGCGTGTGCCTTGCTAATGAGGGTTTGTCCGAAGCAAATTGTTGAGGGGTGATGCCAGACTCTTGCCCCCATTTTGGCTTAATCGTGGGACCTGGGAGCCTCAGATGCAGCCATGCATGCTGCCCCTGCCCTTCCCTATCCGTTTCTGTGGTGTTTCCATGACTTTCTGATGTTTTCTGATGTTTGACAAGTCATCAGCTAGGTGGAGCATCGGTCCCATACAAAAATCCTCTAGTAGCCCATTGACTTCAATGGGGTTCGTTACTCGAAACGAGCTCTCGAGCATTACGAAAAGTTCGACTCGAGCACCCGAGCATTTTGGTGCTCGCTCATCTCTAGTAGTGATCTATTAATACCGGAAGTGGTTCTGTTGAAGGTAATGGCTAGTTTTCATAGCAACTTGATTATCATGTGACAGATAGCATCATGTGACTGGTAGTAATTTGTAATTCAAGAGTCTAGCCACCACGCCGGTTGCACTTTGAATAAATAGTGACTGTAAGGCACTAGAATAGTGCTGCATATACAGCCAGCGGGGTGCTCTTATACTCAGTCTTGTTCCTGATAACATGAAGGCCTTTTTTAGGTTGATGGTTTGGCTAGGACGAGATGGTCCGGGGGAATATCGTAAAGTTATGAGAGTCCTGGCAAAGCACGTGACAGTATTAAGGTATCTATATCTGTCACTCAAGATACCTAAAATAGTGTTAACAATGCCAATAACGGACCAGCCAGTATAGTTAGCTACTGTTGGGGAAAAGACCCCCTTAGTATGTCATCCCGCATCGAAATTGAAATAAATCAGCAGATTGAAAGAATCAATAAGTACCAATTGGTAGGGAGAATAAAAAAGCACCTTCTGTCAGTAGTGTACAGGATTATCTCCGAGTTTATTGCATCTCCAACAGCCCTTTTTATAAGCATAACACATAATCAAAGTTACGCTGATTCTGAGCCAAATAATTACATAAATGTTTCACACATTTTTTCATAGAGGATAAGAAAATAAAAAATCACTCATAGCCCTGATGGTGGACTAGAGTATCAAGAGCCTCCAAGTGATGCATGGCTTAAATAGTGTCTTGGGGACCAACCACGGGTTGGGAATTAGGTCACTTCTCCGACCCCAACAGACAACAACATGCCAAGTTGGCCCAGGAGAATTAGCCCTGTCAGAGCATATCCAAGGTGAATGCTGCCGATCCTCGGAACATCCAAGTTGATTTATACCTCCGAGGTGTATCGCCTCAGAGGATGCAAGAAAAAGAGCCAATGTGGGTTCTAAAATCCTTGATTACTGATGCCTTGTTTATTTCCATAACCATGGCAACATACAGTTGCTCCCCTTCAGGTACTGCCTACCCTTAGCGGTCGCAGTTCCTATTCACCATGTTCACTTACATTGCGTGGATCTGCAATCTCTCGTGAATACGTCTATGATGTGCCCCAGAACATTTTGATTCAAAGGAGCCTAGCAAACGTTGGTATTTTGTCCTGTGTGTGGTGCGCCCCAATTGTGCTACATCTTTTTAATATTATCAAATAAAACTTAGTTTTAAATTATTAGTCTTCTCCGTGAAGGGCCATCAAAATTGAAATAGACTTCTGCCTCGGTGAAGTAATAGTTACCTCTTTATTCAATCAATTCTTATTCTGTTAATTGCTAGACTCATGTTTATGACCTTCAATCATGAAATTTCCTTTATGAAATATTACTACATGGGAGAACGGGAGTCTACATGGCAACTTCACAAACAGCAAACAAGGCTGCAGGCAAAAGCAAAGCATGCTGTGACCGGAAAAGTCATGGCACAGGACTCTGCAGGAATGTGTGCATCTGTCCAAACACACAGATGCTAATTTCTGATATGAGTCAGGGATATGAATGCCTTTACACCTTTTTATCTGAAATGAAAATAGCCCCTTTGTCCACCTTTTATACGGCAAAATCTACAGTTCCTCCTACATGGTCATTTGTCCCTGAAAATCAGAGCAGAAGTCATATGAAGAATGCTCTATTCCTGCTCTGACCCTGTGAGTAGAGTGCTCTATTCCTGCTCTGACCATGTGAGCGTAGGGCTCTATTCCTGCTCTGACCATGTAAGCGGAGTGCTCTATTCCTGCTCTGACCCCGTGAGCAGAGTGCTCTATTCCTGCTCTGACCCTGTGAGCAGAGTGCTCTATTCCTGCTCTGACCCTGTGAGCAGAGTGCTCTATTCCTGCTCTGACCCTGTGAGCAGAGTGCTCTATTTCTGCTCTGACCCTGTGAACAGAGTGCTCTATTCCTCCTCTGACCCTATGAGCAGAGTGCTTTATTCCTGCTCTGACCCTATGAGAGGAGAGTCCTGCTCTTACTCTGACCCTGTGAGCAGAGTGCTCTATTCCTGCTCTGACCCTGTGAGCAGAGTTCTCTATTCCTGCTCTGACCCTGTGAGCAGAGTCCTCTATTCCTGCTCTGACCCTGTGAGCATAGTGCTCTATTCCTGCTCTGACCCTGTGAGCAGAGTCCTCTATTCCTGCTCTGACCCTGTGAGCAGAGTCCTCTATTTTTGCTCTGACCCTTTGAGCAGAGTCCTCTATTCCTGCTCTGCCCTATGAGCAGAGTACTCTATTCCTGCTCTGCCCTATGAGCAGAGTACTCTATTCCTGCTCTGACCATGTGAGCAGAGTGCTCTATTCCTGCTCTAATCCTGTGAGCAGAATGCTCTATTCCTGCTCTGACCCTGTGAGCAGAGTACTCTATTCCTGCTCTGACCCTGTGAGCAGAGTGCTCTATTCCTGCTCTGACCCTGTGAGTAGAGTGCTCTATTCCTGCTCTGACCCTTTGAGCAGAGTCCTCTATTCCTGCTCTGCCCTATGAGCAGAGTACTCTATTCCTGCTCTGACCATGTGAGCGGAGTGCTCTTATCCTGCTCTAATCCTGTGAGCAGAATGCTCTCTTCCTGCTCTGACCATGTGAGTGGAGTGCTCTATTCCTGCTCTGAGCCTATGAGAAGAAAGCCCTGCTCTTACTCTGACCCTGTGAGCAGATTGCTCTATTCCTGTGAGCGGAGTGCTCTATTCCTGCTCTGAACCTGCGAGCAGAGTGCTCTATTCCTGCTCTGACCCAGTGAGCAAAGTGCTCTATCCTTGCTCTGACCCTGTGAGCGAAGTGCTCTATTCCTGCTCTGGCCCTGTGAGCAGAATGCTCTATTCCTGCTCTGACCCTTTGAGCAGAGTCCTCTATTCCTGCTCTGACCCTGTGAGCAGAATACTCTATTCCTGTGAGCAGATTGCTCTATTCCTGCTCTGATCATGTGAGCGGAGTGCTCTATTCCTGCTCTGACCCTGCGAACGAAGTGCTCTATTCCTGCTCTGACCCAGTGAGCGAAGTGCTCTATTCCTGCTCTGACCCTGTGAGCGAAGTGCTCTATTCCTGCTCTGACCCTGCGAACGAAGTGCTCTATTCCTGCTCTGACCCAGTGAGCGAAGTGCTCTATTCCTGCTCTGACCCTGTGAGCGAAGTGCTCTATTCCTGCTCTGACCCTGTGAGCGAAGTGCTCTATTCATGCTCTGGGCCTGTGAGCAGAATGCTCTATTCCTGCTCTGACCCTTTGAGCAGAGTCCTCTATTCCTGCTCTGACCCTGTGAGCAGAATGCTCTATTCCTGTGAGCAGATTGCTCTATTCCTGCTCTGACCATGTGAGCGGAGTGCTCTATTCCTGCTCTGACCCTGTGAGTAGAGTGCTCTATTCCTGCTCTGACCCTGTGAGCAGAGTGCTCTATTCCTGCTCTGACCCTTTGAGCAGAGTCCTCTACTCCTGCTCTGACTCTGTGAGCAGATTGCTCTATTCCTGTTAGCGGAGTGCTCTATTCCTGCTCTGACCCTGCGAACGAAGTGCTCTATTCCTGCTCTGACCCAGTGAGCGAAGTGCTCTATTCCTGCTCTGACCCTGTGAGCGAAGTGCTCTATTCCTGCTCTGACCCTGTGAGCGAAGTGCTCTATTCATGCTCTGGGCCTGTGAGCAGAATGCTCTATTCCTGCTCTGACCCTTTGAGCAGAGTCCTCTATTCCTGCTCTGACCCTGTGAGCAGAATGCTCTATTCCTGTGAGCAGATTGCTCTATTCCTGCTCTGACCATGTGAGCGGAGTGCTCTATTCCTGCTCTGACCCTGTGAGTAGAGTGCTCTATTCCTGCTCTGACCCTGTGAGCACAGTGCTCTATTCCTGCTCTGACCCTTTGAGCACAGTGCTCTATTCCTGCTCTGACCCTTTGAGCAGAATCCTCTACTCCTGCTCTGACCCTGTGAGCAGATTGCTCTATTCCTGTGAGCGGAGTGCTCTATTCCTGCTCTGAACCTGCGAGCAGAGTGCTCTATTCCTGCTCTGACCCAGTGAGCGAAGTGCTCTATCCTTGCTCTGACCCTGTGAGCGAAGTGCTGTATTCCTGCTCTGGCCCTGTGAGCAGAATGCTCTATTCCTGCTCTGACCCTTTGAGCAGAATGCTCTATTCCTGCTCTGACCCTTTGAGCAGAGTCCTCTATTCCTGCTCTGACCCTGTGAGCAGAATACTCTATTCCTGTGAGCAGATTGCTCTATTCCTGCTCTGATCATGTGAGCGGAGTGCTCTACCTGCTCTGACCCTGCGAACGAAGTGCTCTATTCCTGCTCTGACCCAGTGAGCGAAGTGCTCTATTCCTGCTCTGACCCTGTGAGCGAAGTGCTCTATTCCTGCTCTGACCCTGTGAGCGAAGTGCTCTATTCCTGCTCTGACCCTGCGAACGAAGTGCTCTATTCCTGCTCTGACCCAGTGAGCGAAGTGCTCTATTCCTGCTCTGACCCTGCGAACGAAGTGCTCTATTCCTGCTCTGACCCTGTGAGCGAAGTGCTCTATTCCTGCTCTGACCCTGTGAGCGAAGTGCTCTATTCCTGCTCTGACCCTGTGAGCGAAGTGCTCTATTCATGCTCTGGGCCTGTGAGCAGAATGCTCTATTCCTGCTCTGACCCTTTGAGCAGAGTCCTCTATTCCTGCTCTGACCCTGTGAGCAGAATGCTTTATTCCTGTGAGCAGATTGCTCTATTCCTGCTCTGACCATGTGAGCGGAGTGCTCTATTCCTGCTCTGACCCTGTGAGTAGAGTGCTCTATTCCTGCTCTGACCCTGTGAGCACAGTGCTCTATTCCTGCTCTGACCCTTTGAGCAGAGTCCTCTACTCCTGCTCTGACTCTGTGAGCAGATTGCTCTATTCCTGTTAGCGGAGTGCTCTATTCCTGCTCGGAACCTTCGAGTGGAGTGCTCTATTCCTGCTCTGACCCTGTGAGCGAAGTGGTCTATTCCTGCTCTGACCCTGTGAGCAGAGTGCTCTATTCCTGCTCTGACCCTTTGAGCAGAGTCCTCTATTCCTGCTCTGACCCAGTGAGCAGAGTCTTTTATTCCTGCTCTGATCCTGTGTGCAGATTGCTCTATTCCTGCTCTGACCCTGTGAGTGAAGTGCTCTATTCCTGCTCTGACCCTGTGAGCAGAGTGCTCTATTCCTGCTCTGACCCTGTGAGTGCAGTGCAATATTCCTGCTCTGACCCTGTGAGTGGAGTACTCTATTCCTGCTCTGACCCTGTGAGTGGAGTACTCTATTCCTGCTCTGACCCTGTGAGCAGAATACTCTATTCCTGTGAGCAGAATACTCTATTCCTGTGAGCAGATTGCTCTATTCCTGCTCTGATCATGTGAGCGGAGTGCTCTACCTGCTCTGACCCTGCGAACGAAGTGCTCTATTCCTGCTCTGACCCAGTGAGCGAAGTGCTCTATTCCTGCTCTGACCCTGTGAGCAGAGTGCTCTATTCCTGCTCTGACCCTGTGAGTGCAGTGCAATATTCCTGCTCTGACCCTGTGAGTGGAGTACTCTATTCCTGCTCTGACCCTGTGAGTGGAGTACTCTATTCCTGCTCTGACCCTGTGAGCAGAGTGCTCCATTCCTGCTCTGACCCTGTGAGCAGAGTGCTCTATTCCTGCTCCGACCCTGTCAGTGGAGTTCTCCAAGATCGCAGCATGTTTTATCTTTTGCATATTACATGCGCTTACAATCCAGAATAGTGCTTGGCAATCAGCGGCCAGCAGCAAGTAGGCAATGTGTGGGTGACACGCAGGGAATTATGTGTGCAGCCGCCCCTTACGTTTCCTCATTCCAAGCCATAAGTTTGACTGTTGGCCGTTCACTACTTAAAGGCGTATTTCCTGCATGAATTTTATGGCAGATCAGTTCTTTTTTGCAAATATCAATAGTAAATTTCTCTAAATCGATTGAGCCAAAAAATGTGCAACTTCCATCAGAATAATGACATCAGTAATGAATGTGCCCCATTTGCACAGTTTCTCCTGCAGTTGTAGAGCATTGCCTTCCAGAAAGGGTTAAGCCAGACACACCCCATATCTTGGACAGAATGATAATTGCTTAGTGATTGGGTACCACCTCCTAGTGTCTGATCATATATAAGTGTGTCCACCTCTGAGGGAGGCACTACAGCTTCCAGGAGCAACAGGTGAGTAACTACACATTACACTGCATCAGATAACAGCATGCGACTCTGGTCATATACAGTATCAGGTATATATATATATATATATATATATATATATATATATATATATATATATATATATATATATACACACACACACACTAGCTGATATACCCGGCTTCGCCCGAGTTAATTTGGTACTGGTGTTTATCTGGTGTTCACACGGAAAATCATATGAAGTCGTGGCTACTTTAGAGATACCCGAAAAACATATGTTTACCATTTTGCATAGTTCTCTGCGTTACCCAGGAAACACCATGGGGAGGTAACCATGCGACGTTTCCTTTATATAAAATGACATCAGGAAGTGAGAGAATTAGATTTCATACGTAAAATTTGGACGCTAATTCTTTTGCACTTATATTCACTGAAAAAGCCAAAAATACCTGAAAGTCTGCGACGCAGACACGGTCGCCATAGGCACGATCGCCATAAGGCAGGCACAATCGCCACCGGCACAATCGCCGTAGGGCAGGCGCAATGGCCTTAAGCCCTGAAGATATGTAGTCAGCCAGACAATAATGTGTGGAGGAGCAGCTTGTTCCTGGCAGGCTAATATGCAGTCACCCACTCAACCCAGCCCAGTTTGGGGAGGAGCGACTGCATATACTAATAGCCTGCACATGTGAACGATACCAAAGATGTCAGCCATAGATGGGTGGTGACCCACCATACAGGATATCAACCCTGGCTGATATGACAGCGGGTTGCCCTGTATCTCCAAGGTGGGCCACACTGGCTGACATCTTGGGCTCCCCCACCAACTAGCAAACTACATACAAAGATACTAATAAAATGCGGGTGTTAGTACTGTATTTTGGCCAAAACGCATAGGCTGACGGACCGCGTCGAGGTCACACCACTTCCGTCAGTACCTACGCTAACTCACAATAAATTACATAAAATCACAGAGGTGAGGAAAAAGAAAAAAACACATATTCACTGAAAAAGCCAAAAATACCTGAAAGTCTGCGAAGCAGACACGGTCGCCATAGGCACGATCGCCATAAGGCAGGCACAATCGCCACCGGCACAATCGCCGTAGGGCAGGCGCAATGGCCTTAAGCCCTAAAGATATGTAGTCAGCCAGACAATAATGTGTGGAGGAGCAGCTTGTTCCTGGCAGGCTAATATGCAGTCACCCACTCAACCCAGCCCAGTTTGGGGAGGAGCGACTGCATATACTAATAGCCTGCACATGTGAACGATACCAAAGATGTCAGCCATAGATGGGTGGTGACCCACCATACAGGATATCAACCCTGGCTGATATGACACTTAGAATTGAATAACCGAGTTGGGACCCATTAACTTTTTCTATTTATGACATAATCAATGCCCGTTCCAAATTTCAAGTTTCTATGACATCGGGAACTGAGAGAATTAGATTTCATACGTAAAATTTGGACGCTAATTCTTTTGCGCATAGAATGGGACCCATTAGCTTTTCCTTTTTATGACATAATCAATGCTCGTGCCAAATTTTAAGTTTCTATGACACCGGGAAGTGAGAGATGTTGATTATGTACATTAAATTTGGACGCTAATTCTTTGGCGCTTAAAATTGAATTATCGATTTGGGACCCATTAGCTTTTCCTATTTTGGAGATAATCTATGCTTGTGCCAAATTTCATGTTTCTGCGATATCGGGAAGTTGGAGAACTTTTGGCGTCAGTGAGTGAGTGAGTGCTTTCGTTAGTTTAGAGATACTGAGGAAAAACATATGTTCACCATTTTGCATAGTTCTCTGAATTACCCAGGAAACACCACGTGGGGGTAACCATTGTTTCCTTCATATAAAATGACATCAGGAAGTGAATTAGATTACGTACATAAAATTTGGACACTAATTCTTTTGCGCTTAGAATTGAATAATCGAGTTGGGACCTATTAACTTTTCATATTTATGACACAATCAATGCTTGTGCCAAATTTCATGTTTCTATGACATTGGGAAGTGAGAGATTTGGATTATGTACGTAAAATTTGGACGCTAATTCTTTTGCGCATAGAATTGAATAATGGAGTTGGGACCCATTAGCTTTTACTATTTATGACATAATCAATACACGTGCCAAATTTCCTGTTTCTGTGACACCGGAAAGTGAAAAAATTACATTCCGCACGTAAAATTTGGACGCTAATTCTTTTGTGCATAGAATTGAATAATCGAGTTGGGACCCATTCGCTTTTCCTATTTATGACATAATCAATGCTCATGCCAAATTTCCCGTTTCTATGACACCGGCAAGTGAGAAAATTACATTCCGCACGTAAAATTTGGACGCTAATTCTTTTGCGCTAGAATTGAATAATGGAGTTGGGACCCATTTGCTTTTCCTATTTATGACATAACCAATGCTCGTGTCAAATTTCACGTTTCTATGACACCGGAAAGTGAGAAAATTACATTCCGCACGTAAAATTTGGACGCTAATTCTTTTGCGCATAGAATTGAATAATTGAGTTGGGACCCATTAGCTTTTCCTTTTTATGACATAATCAATGCTCCTGCCAAATTTCACGTTTCTATGACATTGGGAAGTGAGAGATTTAGATTATGTACGTAAAATTTTGCTGCCAATTCTTTTGCGCTAGAACTGAATAATCGAGTTGGGACCCAATTTCTTTTCCTATTTTGGAGATAATCTATGCTTGCGCCAAATTTCATGTTTCTACGACATCGGGAAGTTGGAGAACTTTTGGAGAGTCAGCGAGTGAGTCAGTGAGTGAGTGAGTCAGTGAGTGAGTCAGTGAGGGCTTTTAGCTATATATATAATTGTGTAAGAAAATCTACCTAACAGCAGGAGAAAATACAAACCACATGGGGAGGTTGCTCTTGGTCAGATTAGAACATAGAACAGTGCTCTTCACTGAGCCGCCGAGCCGCCCGGAGGCGGTGTGTGTGTTATAAATATTACCACACACTCACCTAGCACCCTGAGTTCGGGTCCCTCGCCCTGGGCTGCAGCGCTGCTGCAGGCTGCCATGTCTTCCCTTATGCAGACAGAGCAGTTCGGTATTAGTGTATCTTGACGCCACCAGGAAGCTAGGGGTTTGGCAGGAGGAACGCCCCTGTTACACCCCCAGCTCCTGATAGGTTCAAGGCTGCAAAGCCCTAGTACGCTTATAATATTAGCTGTAAATACTGGCATGTTACCACTGTAACATGCCAGCATGAACATTTAATAATGTAAGCCTAAGAATAAATATTACCCTCACCCTAAGGTCCCCCCGCTCACAGCTGCCGCTGTCAGTGGCTGTGCTCCGCGGCCAGCACTGTCAGGTCCCTGCACACCGCTCCACCGCTGACTGATGCCGCGCTCACGCCTTCTGGTCTGGCCGCGGGACTGTCATATGCCTGCCGCCCGCTCCCCCCGGTGACAGGTGCTGCCGTCAGCACATGTGCTCCGGCATCGGAAAAGCCGAATCAGCTGGGGGAAGTCTGCCGCCGTCTGCTGCTGCACTCTGTGGCCGTCACATATGACTTTCTCTCTACCAAGCCCTGTCGCCGATGGCCCTGGAAAAGCCGTTTCAGGATGATTTTCCCTCAATGCTACAACACTGATCCACTGTGTGCCTTGTTTGCGATAAAGGCCGTTGCAGCTGTGGCTTGCCCTTTGTAGCACTGGTTGCTGTCTGTATTTTCCCCAAACTTGTTCTGGCAGCCTGCAGTGCAGCCAATCAGCATCAGGTGGCGTCACCAGCTGGCAATCTTGACTTCACCAGGACTTCCTGGTGGTGTCAAGATACACTAATACCAAGCAGTTCTTCCTGGAGGTGGGGCTTGAATACCCCACTTCTAGCAAGCTAATACTCTGATTGGTTAATCCGGTGCCACATCAGCCAACGAGAGCCGGCACTGGATTAACCAATCACAGCCATTCAATGATGTCATTCAATGAATGGCTGTGACTGGTTAATCCAGCGCCAACTCTGATTGGTTAATGTCACACCACATCAGCCAATCAGAGCATTAGCTTGCTGAAGGCGAGGTATTCAAGCCCCGCCTCCAGGAGGAACTGCTATGTCGATGTGAAGGAGAACGCGGGAGCCTGTAGCAGCGACTGAGACCAGTGTGAGGGACCTGAATGCTGTCTGCTAGGTGAGTATTTTAAGGCACCCCCTGAAAATAAGACACTGTGCCCCTTTTGAGGCAAAAATTAATATAAGACAGTGTCTTATTTTGGGGGAAACACGGTATCTCTCTGTCTACAGCTAGTATAAGTTACACATCTCTCTATATACTGTATAGAATTTCACACTTTACACACAATTATAAAATGCATCAAAAACACGCGGGTTTTTTTTAATAGTGCATGCAGCTTCTTAATAATGTATGTGGTCGGGAGAGGGGGGTCCACAGGCTGAGTTTTTGCACTCTGGCCGCTGAGCCTTTAGGTCTGAGCCACTATGCTAAAACACTTTATAGGTGGCAATACTACACAGCTAATTTTGTGTGCAGTAGGGATCTCTAGTCACATTATGTCATGTCCCAGGGTTTATCATTCACAGGACGCCTCCAGAGTCTTCTGTCTCTTGCTGGAACCGTGCGCATCACGATGAAGCAGTGGCTGTCCCTCATCATCCTGTCTGTGATGGCCGTGGCAGCCTTCTCAGACAAGAGCACAAGTACAGGACAATGCTGCCTCAATGACGTCCTCTCTCTCACCAGTCTCCTTCAGTCAATGGGTCAGTAAGTTCATACCTTCCATATTTATGGACAGAAATTACAAGCCCTCCAGGTCACCTGTGGGGTCTGCAGGTTCCTTATTTCCATAACTCTTGGGACCCTCATTCTGGTTTTCTTCATCTTTTTTCAGTTACGACCATCATGCAGAAAAGTAAGATTACGTGCATTGATGTTAATCAGAAAGGAGCCTTGGTCTCATGTCCAACAGGTACTGTACAGAGTAATGAAGCAATATTCAGAGTCTCCTATATGTGTCAAGGGTAGAGATGAGGTGATGGAGCAAGACACCCCAATGGTAAACGTAGCAACCCCTAGTGTGTGTGTGTGTGTGTGTTAGGAAGAAAAGAGTGGGCGGTATGATGGAGATTCTATCTCTATCGGGACAGGAGGACATGATGGACACCTGTATGTATATTACAGGAGAAGAGAGGGTAGAGGACAGACATGATGGAAAATTATATATTATATTTAATGAGGAGGAACAGGATGGAAACCTTTATGTGTTAGAGGAGAAGAGAGAGGGGGACATGATACAGGAGGGGAGGAGGAACATTGAAACCCTAATATATATTAACAGGAGAAGATAATGACATTAAAGGGGTTGTCCCGCGGCAGCAAGTGGGTCTATACACTTCTGTATGGCCATAATAATGCACTTTGTAATGTACATTGTGCATTAATTATGAGCCATACAGAAGTTATAAAAAGTTTTATACTTACCTGCTCCGTTGCTGGCGTCCTCGTTCCCATGGAGCCGACTAATTTTCGCCCTCCGATGGCCAAATTAGCCGCGCTTGCGCAGTCCGGGTCTTCTGCAGTCTTCTATGGGGCCGCTCGTGTAGAATGCCGGCTCCGTGTAGCTCCGCCCCGTCACGTGCCGATTCCAGCCAATCAGGAGGCTGGAATCGGCAATGGACCGCACAGAAGCCCAGCGGTCCACGGAGACAGAGGATCCCGGCGGCCATCTTCAGCAGGTAAGTATGAAGACGCCGGACCGCCGGGATTCAGGTAAGCGCTGTGCGGGTTGTTTTTTTAACCCCTGCATAGGGGTTGTCTCGCGCCGAACGGGGGGGGGGGGGGGTTAAAAAAACGTTTCGGCGCGGGACAACCCCTTTAAGGAAACCTTTATCGCAGAATGATAGAGTTGGAAGCGTCCTCCAGGGTCATCGGGTCCAACCCCCTGCTCAGTGCAGGATCACTAAATCATCCCAGACAGATATTTGTCCAGCCTTTGTTTTAACACCTCCATTGAAGGAGAACTCCCCACCTCCCGTGGCAACCTGTTCCACTCATTGATCCCCTCACTGTCTAATATCTAATCTGTGTCTCCTCCCTTTCAGTTTCACCCCATTGCTTCTAGTCTTTCCTTGTACAGATGAGAATAGGGCTAATCCCTCTGCACTTTGACAGCCCTTCAGATATCTGTAGACAGCTATTAAGTCTCCTCTCAGCCTTCTCTTCTGCTAAACACTCCCAGATCCTTTACCCGTTCCTCATAGGACATGATTTGCAGACCGCTCATCATCTTGCTAACTCTTCTCTGAACTTACTCCAGTTTGTCTATGTCTTTTTTTTAAAAGTGTGGTGCCCAGAACAGGACCTAGTATTCCAGATGAGGTCTGACTAAGGATGAGTAGAGGGTGATAATGACCTCACGTGATCTAGACTCTATGCTTCTCTTAATACATCGCAGAATTGTGTTTGCCTTTTTGGCTGCTGCATCACATTGTTGACTCAGTTTATGATCTATTAGTATACCCAAGTCTTTTTCACATGAGCTGCTGCTTAGCCTAAGGCCGCCTGCACACGAGCGGAAATCCCGCCGCGGGATTTCCCGCGGGATTTCCGCCGCTGAAAGTTTGCATAGGAGTGCATTAAAATACGCACTCCTATGCAGACGGCCACGGTTTGGCCGCACGAAATCTCGCGCGGCAAACAAACCGCGGCATGTCCTAATTTTCTGCGGGGCACGCACTCACCCGGCCGCCGGCTCCGGTGTGCACATGCGCCGGCTGTGCGGCAGCCGGCACATGAAAGAGCTGGGGCCGCCAGGCGCGAGTGAGTACGCGCTCGTCCCTGCAGGCGCTCGGGTCGGATCGCACGGTGAGAATTCTCGCTGCCGGATCCGACCCGCTTGTCTGCAGGCGGCCTAATTCTTCCCTTTCTATATGCTTTTTTCATTTTTCTTGCCCAGATTTAGGAGTTTACATTTCTCCTTGTAAATACCATTCTGTTAGTCTCTGCCCACTGTTCAAGCTCTTCTAGATCTTGTTGAGTACCCTCTCTCTTTCTTCCCAAGTGTTAGCTATCCCTCCTAGCTTTGTTTCCGATCAATTCCCTCCTGCAGGTCATTTATAACAATGTTGACCAACACTGGGCCTAGGACAGAGCCTTGTGGGCCCCACTTAAAGGGGTTCTGACATGAATGATGTTTTTATGCTTTAGCAGCCATTGTTCCCTGGTCTGCCTAATGGACCCAGGGAACCCATGGGTTAATGGCTGCTAAAGCATAAAAATCTTATACTTACCTGTTCTCCTGTTGTTGTTGACATCGGGGGGTCATCTCCCGGCAGCATATTAGCACTTTCTGCTTAGGTTAAGCAGCCTGACTAGAGCCACCTGATTGGTGCACGCTGTGCAGTCACGTGGTGCCGAAGAGCCAATCAGATGGCTCTAATCAGCAGCGCTGCTTAACCTAAGCAGAAAGTGCTAGTATGCCTCCCGGCAGGCAGTCTTCTTCCTCCAGCAGCCGCGCCGCTCCGGGATCGCGCGCATGCGCAGTGGAGAGGTGCCCTCTGACAGGAGTCAGGACGGGCCGCGTCTCCACTGCGCATGCTCAGCACTCCGGAGTTCAGCAGGACGGACGGGCCGCCCACAGCAAGCACTGTGCGGTCCGTCCGTTGACCTCGGAAGTGCCTGACGGACGGACCAGAGCAGGAAGCGGTCTTTTTGACCGCTCCTGCTCTGCTTTAAAGGCACAGAAGAAGATGCCGGCTGGAGGGGACATGCCTGGCGATCGGGCCAGGCCAGCCAAGGTGAGTACAATTTTTTTTTTTTTCATGTCAGAACCCCTTTAATACATTCTTCGACTTATATGTACAGCCATTTATGACCACTCTTTGAGTATGATAATTGAGCCAGTTAGCATGTAGCTGTCTCACATGGCATGTCCAGAAACTTATGATGCAGTCAAATGATGCAGTTTTACAGCGCAGCTCGACAGAGCAGGAGAGGAATTAAAATCCCCAACCGTCCAAAGCCTGGAGGAAAATACTTTCCTCTTTGCACTGATCTCCACCGCTAGCTTCCTTTCAAGCCTTAACACTTTCTTCCAATGCCCAACCCCAACACACTCCATCCATATCAGCCCCTTACTGCTCTCCCCACCCATGCACAGCTCCCACACACTCTTCAACTTCCTCAGATGCCTCCAACCATCACCCCCCCTCCCCCCATTCCACCAAGAACACCTCAGCCACCAACACAAATCCCCTACCCACCTGCTCACCCTCGCTACCCTGCTATTCCTAGCTGCAGGGGACATCCCCAAACCAGGTCCACACTATACTGATATCTACCAAAATTTCCCCCCTGCCCCAATCAAACGCGCCCTATGGAATTCCCAATCTGCATGCAACAAACTGCCAACTATCCATGACCTCTTCACCACCAAACATTTCAACCTGCTCACCCTAACCAAAACCTGGATACAGCGGTCCGCTGTATTGTCCTATGATGGCCTGCAGTTCTCCGACACCTCCAGATTGGACAACAGGTGTGGCGGAGGAGTAGGCGTCATCCTCTCGCGTAACTGTACCTTCCAGGTCATTCCCTCAGCTCCCTCGCTTATCTTCCAGTCATTCGAAGTCCACACCCTGCGACCCTTCTGCCCACTGCCACTGCATGTCGCAGTTATTTACCACCTGGTTTACTCCTGCCTCACACGCTTTCTCTCTGACAACTCACTCCTCAAGCCCCCACCCCCTCTAGTCTGGTTTCCGCTCTCTACACTCGACCAAAACTGGCCCCAAAAAAGTATCAAATGACCTGATGACGGCAAATCCTCCTTGACCTGTCTGCTGCATTTGACACTGTTGACCATGACCTCCTTCTCACTATGCTCTGCTCTATTGGTCTAAAGGACACTGGTCTATCCTGGTTCTCCTCCTACCTCTTTGACCGCTCTTTCAGTGCCTCCTTCACTGGCACCATCTCCTCTCCACTTACTCTCGCTGTCAGGGTCCCACAGGTCTCAGTTTTTGGTCCCCTTCTCTTCTCTATCTATACTGCCCCAATTGGACAAACCATCCACAAATCTGGCCTCCAATACCATCTCTACGCTGTCGACATCCAACTATACACCTCCTCTCGTGAGATCTCTGAACAAATCCTTCAAAATATCACCGACTGTCTGTCCGCTGTCTCGAATACTATGTCATCCCGGGGCCACTTGTTTACCTCCCTAAGATCCTGCTGCCTTTCTGCTGAGGCTCGTAGTGCAGATAGTATTCCAGAAGATATATTGGGGCATTGAAAGGGTTAAATCCCTGGTGGTTTATGGCAGTGAAGTAAACCACCAGGTACATAGCTTGTAACCCCTTCACTGCTGTAGAATATCAGCTATATAATTAATGACTTCCTCATTGCTGTAGAATACCAGGTATATAGCTAGTGACTTCTTCACTGCTGTGGATCACCAGGTATATAGCTAGTGACCCCTCACTTCTCTGGACCACCAGGTATATAGCTAGTGACCCCTTCACTGCTGTAGACCACCAGGTATATAGCTAGTGACCCCTTTACTGCTGTAGACCACCAGGTATATAGCTAGTGACCCCTTCACTGCTGTAGACCACCAGGTATATAGCTAGTGACCCCTTCACTGCTGTAGACCACCAGGTATATAGCTAGTGACCCCTTCACTGCTGTAGACCACCAGGTATATAGCTAGTGACCCCTTCACTGCTGTAGACCACCAGGTATATAGCTAGTGACCCCTTCACTGCTGTAGACCACCAGGTATATAGCTAGTGACCCCTTCACTGCTGTAGACCACCAGGTATATAGCTAGTGACTAGAGATGAGCGAGTATACTCGCTGAGGCACATTACTCGAGCAAGTAGTGCCTAGCCGAGTATCTCCCCGCTTGTTGCTAAAGATTCGGGGGCGTGGAGCGGCGGGGGAGAGCGGTGAGGAACTGAGGGGAGATCTCTCTCTTCCCCCACTCCCCCCCCCCCCCCCTGCTCCCCGCCGCAACTCACCTGTCACCGGTGCCGGCCCCTGAATCTTTAGAGACGAGCGGGGAGATACTCGGCTAAGGCACTACTCGCTTGAGTAATGTGCCTTAGTGAGTATACTCGCTCATCTCTACTAGTGAGTCCTTCACTGCTGTGGACCACCAGGTATATAGCTAGTGACTTCTTCACTGCTGTGGACCACCAGGTATATAGCTAGTGACTTCTTCACTGCTGTGGACCACCAGGTATATAGCTAGTGACTTCTTCACTGCTGTAGACCACCAGGTGTATAGCTAGTGACTTCTTCACTGCTGTAGACCACCAGGTATATAGCTAGTGACTTCTTCACTGCTGTGGACCACCAGGTATATAGCTAGTGACTTCTTCACTGCTGTAGACCACCAGGTGTATAGCTAGTGACTTCTTCACTGCTGTAGACCACCAGGTATATAGCTAGTGACTTCTTCACTGCTGTAGACCAACAGGTATGTAGTAGCTAGAAACCCCTTCACTGCTGCAGACTACCAGTTATATAATTTGTGACTTCTTCACTGCTGTAGAATAACAGGTTTATAGCTAGTACCCCCCCCCCCCCCCCCCCGTTCACTGCTGTAGACCACCAGGTATATAACTAGTGACTTCTTCACTGCTGTAGACCACCAGGTATATAACTAGTGACTTCTTCACTGCTGTAGACCACCAGGTATATAACTAGTGACTTCTTCACTGCTGTAGACCACCAGGTATATAACTAGTGACTTCTTCACTGCTGTAGACCACCAGGTATATAGCTAGTGACCCTTTTACTGCTGTAGAACACCAGATATATAATTAATGACTTCTTTACTGCTGTAGACCACCAGGTATATAGCTAGTGACCCCTTCACTGCTGTAGACCACCAGGTATATAACTAGTGACCCCTTCACTGCTGTAGACCACCAGGTATATAGCTAGTGACCCTTTTACTGCTGTAGAACACCAGATATATAACTAGTGACTTCTTCACTGCTGTAGACCACCAGGTATATAGCTAGTGACCCTTTTACTGCTGTAGAACACCAGATATATAATTAATGACTTCTTTACTGCTGTAGAATACCAGGTGTATAGCTAGTGACTTCACTGCTGTAGACCACTAGGTATGTAATTAGTGACTTCTTCTCTACTGTAGAATAACAGGTATATAACTAGTAACCCCTTTCACTGCTGTAGACCACCAGTTATATAATTAGTAGAGATGAGTGAGCGTACTCGGAAAAGCACTACTCGCTCGAGTAATTTGCTTTATCTGAGTATCGCAGTGGTCGTCCCTGTAGATTCGGGTGCCGGCACAGAGCGGGGAGCTGCAGGGGAGAGCGGGGAGGAACAGAGGTAAGATCTTTCTCTCCCTCTCTCCCGCCCGCTCTCCCCTGCTCCCCGCTGCGACTCACCTGTCAGCCGCAGCGGCACCCGAATCTTCAGACCCGAGCACAGCGATACTCGGATAAAGCAAATTACTCGAGCGAGTAGTGCTTTTCCGAGTACGCTCGCTCATCTCTAGTAATTAGTGACCCCTTCACTGCTGTAGATCACCAGGTATATAGCTAGTAACTTGTTCACTGCTGTAGACCACAAGGTATATAACTAGTAACCCCTTCACTGCTGTAGAATATCAGTTATATAATTAGTGACATCTTCACTGCTGTAGACCACCAGATATATAGCTAGTGACCCCTTCACTGCTGTAGACCACCAGATATATAGCTAGTGACCCCTTCACTGCTGTAGACCACCAGTTATATAGCTAGTGACCCCTTCACTGCTGTGGACCACCAGTTATATAGCTAGTAACCCCTTCACTGCTGTAGATCACCAGGTATATAGCTAGTAACGCCTTCACTGCTGTAGATCACCAGGTATATAATTAGTGACTTCTCTACTGTAGACCATGTTTAAGCTTTCCATGTTATAATAAAGAGGACCAATATGTTTGCCATCCCTTGCAGATTACAGCCCTGTCTCTTGCTCCTGCGGGATGGCCTGCGGCTCATGGGATATCCAGGGTCAGAGGTCCTGCCACTGTCAGTGTGCCAACATTGACTGGACATCAGCCCAGTGCTGCAAGATAACTTACAGCTAAAGATCCGCTGGCGCTGGAGACCACAAGCTGTATCCACTGTATATGATATGCTATGATATGCAATACTATCCATCTATCTGTCTACGTGCCATTATTGTGTCTTGCTGCTTCTTTCCTTCTATCCAATATATCACTGAGAGGAACCACTAGTTATAAAACATAACCTTTATTAGTATTCCTATTGATTGCAAGCTTAATAAACCTGACCATGTGTCAACTGAAACCAATTCCTTGCTGCTTGGCTTCATGTTGCATGAAAGTAATACATGTCCCTTGAACCTATTAAAGGAAATTCTGAGCTAAACCTCACACTAAAAACACAAAAAAAGTCGACCAGTGTTTGGGGGCCTGCCGGAGAGCGGGGAGCTGGTGGCCCCCTTGAGTATTGGAAATCAAGGGGCCCAGAGGCAGTGCTTCAGGTGCACCAATCAGGCCATGTGTTACTGTAGTGATTTGTCAGGAGTCGGTTGTATTTGTACACTTCAGAACACAGGTCTCTATATGCGTTTTTGACAACATTAGAACCTTCATGTGTGTTTTTGCATCATACATGTAGAATTCACGGTATTTGTATGAATGTACCTAGACTTGAGCCCATGTGGCCAGCAGTGTGACTGCATGTTTTTACTGCACGTCTTCATATAACATGCTGGACATCTGTGAAAACCTCGGGTGTCTGAAGTGCTTTGATTCCCGGTGAGCCGGAGCTTCGTGGTTGTATCAATACCACAATGTATTCCCCAAGACTCTGCTCCATTAGAAGTACTCTGTAGTCTCTTGTTTAGTCTCTGATTTTTGGCCTCTTGTGTTCTCGTTTTATCACCTTTTTTATAAATTTATTGTTAGAAAAAACACAAACATTTAGTTGCTGTTGATCTCCTCCCAAACTTCCCCATTTACTGGTTTATTACCACCGAAGGTGACCTGACTCTGCAGGAGAACGGAACTAAGTCCTTCCAGTCCACCAAATCCGGAGCTTGCAGGAACGCCTGAGCTTTGTATAATGTATTAGTGTGTTAGGGAAATTCAATCATTCCGTTAATATGCTGTGAGGCTCCAAATCAGAGGTGGTTATGGCGGCCGCCGTGAGAAAGCAGTGACACAGACAGGTCTATGTGCAAAGCAATCTACCTTTATTACATATGTCACAACTTATATAGTAATATGACGCAGGATGGGCTTTATGCCTGATGAGCTTGTTTTTACATAACATCTCTAACCAACAATGAATGTTACTCTTAGGGTGCATTCACACGAACGTATATCGGCTCGGTTTTCACGCGGAGCCGATATACGTTGTCCTCATGTGCAGGGGGGGGAGGCTGGAAGAGCCCAGGAGCAGGAACTGAGCTCCCGCCCCCTCTCTGCCTCCTCTCCACCTCTCCGCACTATTTTCAATGGGGAGAGGCGGGGTGGGGGCGGGGCTAATTCCCGGACCTTAACCCCTCCCCCGTCCCACCTCCTCTCATTGAAAATGGGGCAGAGAGGGGGCGGGAGCCTCAGTTCCTGCTTCTGGCTCTTCCAGGCTCCCCCCGCTGCAGATGAGGAGGACGTATATCGGCTCGGCGTGAAAACCGAGCCGATATACGTTCATGTGAATGCACCCTTAGAATGAACAGTAACTTGTGTTTTCACATTCCGATGTTACATTATGTTGTTGGTTCCAGCTAAACAGGATATGCGATTAGTACATTTTGCTGAGTTGTACTGCCCGCCATATGCCCAGAAAATCCTGTTTAGCTGTGTCAAGAAGTGGTAGACAAGACAATCATATTCAGGCCTGAGATCTTCACAAATCCCCCATTTGATATTGTCCATCGAGAGAGTCCATAAGATGATGGTACATTCTAGGGTTCTATTCCACCTGTGCCGAACTTATCCATTATATTCTTCAACTCTTCTTGGCGGATTAACATCAAAAAGGCTTTTTAAGATGGCTGTTTTAATATCATAGGGGCAGCATCTCCAAATTATTGGCTTGTCTTCTCATATTGAACATCCAGAAATGGCAAACACTCAAAATAACAAACAGAGTAAAAAGTAATAATAAAGGATGCAATACAAAATTCATAACTAGAGATGAGCGAGCACCAAAATGCTCGGGTGCTCGTTACTCGAGACGAACTTCCCGGGATGCTCGAGGGTTCGTTTCGAATAACGAACCCTATTGAAGTCAATGGGCGACCCGAGCATTTTTGTATTTCGCCGATGCTCGCTAAGGTTTTCGTTTGTGAAAATCTGGGCAATTCAAGAAAGTGATGGAAACGACACAGCAACGGATAGGGCAGGCGAGGGGCTACATGTTGGGCTGCATCTCAAGTTCCCAGGTCCCACTATTAAGCCACAATAGCGGCAAGAGTGCCCCCCCCCCCCTCCTAACAACTTTTACTTCTGAAAAAAGCCCTCATTAGCAAGGCACACCTTAGCTAAGCACCACACTACCTCCAACAAAGCACAATCACTGCCTGCATGACACTCCGCTGCCACTTCTCCTGGGTAACATGCTGCCCAACCCCCCCCCCACGACCCAGTGTCCACAGCGCACACCAAACTGTCCTTGCCCAGCCTTCAGCTGCCCTCATGCCACGCCACCCTCATGTCTATTTATAAGTGCGTCTGCCAGAGGTACCGCAGGCACACACTGCAGAGGGTTGGCACGGCTAGGCAGCGACCCTCTTTAAAAGGGGTGGGGCGATAGTCCACAATGCTGTACAGAAGCAATGAGAAATCCAATCCTGTGCCACCTCCATCTGGAGCTGCACACGTGGGCATAGCAATGGGGAACCTATGTGCCACACACTATTCATTCTGTCAAGGTGTCTGCATGCCCCAGTCAGACCGTGGATTTTTATAAATAGTCACAGGCAGGTACAACTCCGCAATGGGAATTCCGTGTGCACCCACAGCATGGGTGGCTCCCTGGAACCCACCAGCTGTACATAAATGTATCCCATTGCAGTGCCCTGGACAGCAGAGCTAACGTCAGATTAAATGCAGGTGGGCTTCGGCCCACACTGCATGCCCCAACCTGACCGGGGTTTTTAATTCATAGACACAGGCAGGTACAACTCCCTATTGTGAAGTCCCTGTCGACCGACAGCATGGGTGGGTGCCAGGAAGCCACCGGCGGTACATAAATATATCCCATTGCATTGCCCATCACAGCTGAGGTAGTAATGTCATGTTTAATGCAAGTGGGCTTCGGCCCACACTGCATGCCCCAGTCAGACCGGGGTTCTTTAGAAGTGGACACATGCAGTTACAACTCCCTGTGGACCCACAGCATGGGTGGCTCCCTGGAACCCACCGACGGTACATAAATATATCCCATTGCATTGCCCAACACAGCTGATGTAACGTCAGCTGTAATGCAGGTGGGCTAAAAATTAATTGGATTATACTGTAGGCGAGGGCCCCCAAAAATTGCTGTACCAACAGTACTAATGTACCTGAGAAAAATTGCCCATGCCCAACCAAGAGGGCAGGTGAAACCCATTAATGGCTTTGGTTAATGTGGCTTAATTGGTAACTAGGCCTGGAGGCAGCCCAGTGTAACGAAAAATTGGTTGAGGTGAAAGTTTCAATGCTTTAATGAGCATTGAAACGTATAAAAATTGTTTAGAAAAATTATATGACTGAGCCTTGTGGGCCTAAGAAAAATTGCCCGTTCGGCGTGATTACGTGAGGTTTCAGGAGGAGGAGCAGGAGGAGGAGGAGGAGGAGGAGGAATATTATACACAGATTGATGAAGCTAAAAGGTCCCCGTTTTGGATGGTGATAGAGAACAATGCTTCCATCCGCGGGTGCAGCCTACGTATTGCTTAGGTATCGCTGCTGTCCGCTGGTGGAGAAGAGAAGTCTGGGGAAATCCAGGCTTTGTTCATCTTGATGAGTGTTAGCCTGTCGGCACTGTCGGTTGACAGGCGGGTACGCTTATCTGTGATGATTCCATCAGCCACACTAAACACACTCTCTGACAAAACGCTAGCCGCAGGACAAGAAAGCACCTCCAGAGCATACAGCGCGAGTTCAGGCCACGTGTCCAGCTTCCACACCCAGTAGTTGTAGGGGGCAGAGGCGTCACCGAGGACGGTCATGCGATCGGCTACGTACTCCCTCACCATCCTTTTACAGTGCTCCCGCCGACTCAGCCTTGACTGGGGACCGGTGACACAGTCTTGCTGGGGAGCCAGAAAGCTGGCAAAGGCCTTGAATAATGGTCCCCTGCCTGGGCTGTACATGCTGCCTGATCTCTGCGCCTCCCCTGCTACCTGGGCCGCGGAAATGCGCCTTCGGCCACTAACGCTGTCGGATGGGAAGTTTACCATCAGTTTGTCCACAGCGCCCTGTGGTATAGCATCATTCTCGAACCCCTTTCCTCTTCGGGAATGAGAGTGGAAAGGCTCTCCTTATACCGTGGGTCGAGCAGTGTGTACACCCAGTAATCCGTAGTGGCCAGAATGTGTGTAACGTGAGGGTCACGAGAAAGACATCCTAACATGAAGTCAGCCATGTGTGCCAGGGTACCTGTACGCAACACATGGCTGTCCTCACTCGGAAGATCACTTTCAGGATCCTCCTCCTCCTCCTCCTCTGGCCATACACGCTGAAAGGATGACAGGCAAGCAGCATGTGTACCCTCAGCAGTGGGCCAAGCTGTCTCTTCCCCCTCCTCCTCATGCTCCCCCCCCCCTCCTCCTCCTCAACACGCTGAGATATAGAAATGAGGGTGCTCTGACTATCCAGCGACATACTGTCTTCCCCCGCCTCCGTTTCCGAGTGCAAAGCGTCTGCCTTTATGCTTTGCAGGGAACTTCTTAAGAGGCATAGCAGAGGAATGGTGACTCTAATGATTGCAGCATCCCCGCTCAGCATCTGGGTAGACTCCTCAAAGTTTCCAAGGACCTGGCAGATGGCTGCCAACCAGGCCCACTCTTCTGTAAATAATTGAGGAGGCTGACTCCCACTACGCCGCCCATGTTGGAGTTGGTATTCCGCAATAGCTCTACGCTGCTCATGGAGCCTGGCCAACATGTGGAGCGTAGAGTTCCACTGTGTGGGCACGTCGCACAGCAATCGGTGCACTGGCAGATTAAACCGATGTTGCAGGGTCCGCAGGGTGGCAGCGTCCGTCTTAGAGTTGCGGAAATGTGCGCTGACCCGGCGCACCTTTCCGAGCAGGCATGACAAGTGTGGGTAGCTTTTCAGAAAGCGCTGAACCACCAAATTAAAGACATGGGCCAGGCATGGCACGTGCGTGAGGCTGCCGAGCTGCAGAGCCGCCACCAGGTTACGTCCGTTGTCACACACGACCATGCCCGGTTGGAGGCTCAGCGGCGCAAGCCAGCGGTCGGTCTGCTCTGTCAGACCCTGTAGCAGTTCGTGGGCCGTCTGACTCTTCTCTCCTAAGCTGAGTAGTTTCAGCACGGCCTGCTGACGCTTGCCCACCGCTGTGCTGCCACACCGCGCGACACCGACTGCTGGCGACGTGCTGCTGCTGACACATCTTGATTGCGAGACAGAGGTTGCGTACGAGGAGGAGGAGGGTGGTTTAGTAGAGGAAGCATACACCGCCGCAGATACCACCACAGAGCTGGGGCACGCAATTCGGGGGGTGGGTAGGACGTGAGCGGTCCCAGGCTCTGACTCTGTCCCAGCCTCCACTAAATTCACCCAATGTGCCGTCAGGGAGATATAGTGGCCCTGCCCGCCTGTGCTTGTCCACGTGTCTGTTGTTAAGTGGACCTTGGCAGTAACCGCGTTGGTGAGGGCGCGTACAATGTTGCGTGAGACGTGGTCGTGCAGGCCTGGGACGGCACATCGGGAAAAGTAGTGGCGACTGGGAACCGAGTAGCGCTGGGCCGCCGCCGCCATCATGCTTTTGAAAGCGTCCGTTTCCACAAGCCTATACGGCAGCATCTCAAGGCTGATGAATTTGGCTACGTGCACGTTTAACGCTTGAGCGTGCGGGTGCGTGGCGGCGTACTTGCGCTTGCGCTCAAACAGTGGCGCTAACGACGTCTGGACGCTGCGCTGAGAGACATAGCTGGATGGGGCCGAGGACAGCGGAGGTGAGGGTGTGGGTGCAGGCCAGGAGACGGTAGTGCCTGTGTCCTCAGAGGGGGGTTGGATCTCAATGGCAGGTTGGGGCACAGGGGGAGAGGCAGTGGTGCAAACCGGAGGCGGTGAACGGCCTTCGTCAAACCTTGTGGGGTGCTTGGCCACCATATGCCTGCGCATGCTGGTGGTGGTGCCTCCCCAGCTGATCTTGGCGCGACAAAGGTTGCACACCACTGTTCGTCGGTCGTCAGGCGTCTCTGTGAAAAACTGCCACACCGTAGAGCACCTTGACCTCTGCAGGGTGGCATGGCGCGAGCGGGCGCTTTGGGAAACAGTTGGTGGATTATTCGGTCTGGCCCTGCCTCTACCCCTGGCCACCGCACTGGCTTAGCCTGTGCCCACACCCTGACTTGGGCCTCCACGTCCTCGCCTGCGTCCACGTCCTATAGGCCTACCCCTACCCCTCAGCATGGTGTATTAGCAGTAGTGCAGAAACAGAACGCTGTAATTAAATGTGCCGCTTATTGGCCTGTGGTTGGAGGCTGACTTCGCTTACGGAACGCCAGGAAATAATTTTGCGCAAGCCTGCTATAACACTTAGCTGGCTGCGTATGAATTTGGAGAACCACTACACCCAGCACAGACCCAGAACACTGAGGACACTCACAGGAAGCCCAAATAGATTTTTTTCCACAAATTTTTTTGCAAAGGCCCACTGCCTATATTCAATCAATAATATGTCTTCTGTCCCTGCCTAAGCGCTTCTGGCCCTGGAGTATTACTGCAGGGTGCAATGCTCTGCACGGCCGATATACCAAAAAAAAATGTGCAACACTGCAAAAAGCAGCCTCCACACTACTGCACACGGTTAGATGTGGCCCTAAGAAGGACAGTTGGGGTTCTTGAAGCCTACACTAACTCCTAACGCTCTCCCTATAGCAGCTCCAACAAGATAGCACTTTTCCTGAGCTATGTCAGAATGTATGTGTGGCGAGCCGCGGGAGGGGCCGACTTTTATATTAGGCGGACACCTGATCGCCCCAGCCACTCACTGCAGGGGGGTGGTATAGGGCTTGAATGTCGCAGGGGGAAGTTGTAATGCCTTCCCTGTCTTTCAATTGGCCAGAAAAGCGCGCTAACGTCTCAGAGATGAAAGTGAAAGTAACCCGAACACCGTGTGGTGCTCGCCTCTAGTAACGAGCATCTCGAACACGCTAATACTCGAACGAGTACGTTCGCTCATCTCTATTCATAACTTATCCTGCTGTGGGCGACCAACCTGTGAATACATCATACCAATGGTGCCCTGTATCCACCTGTATCTTTGTACCTGTGCTGATAAGTTCATCTGCCACCCAAACCATCTGTTTCTCCAAATCTACCAATGTCAGATTAATGACTTCTAAATGCTTCTTCATGTGCTCAGTGCTTCTCATAACGTTAATTACCTTCTGAAGTGACATTGTTATATTAGACATCAGTAATACGTCTGGATGCCAATAATATATTAACAGTATTTCAGTATCAGGGAGGAAAGTATAAACTTCTGCAAACCAGTATAACAGGGACACATTGTGTAAACATCCCGGGAAGGGTGTGGTCATATTGTACATGGAGGTGGTGTTACCATACAAATATATTGTGGCCCTATTTCTATCATCATGTGATAAGTAATTGGCAATGTGAACCGAGAGCAAGGCAGGTTGTTTGGGCTCCGCAACCAGAAAGGACGCACGCGGAAGGGGGGGGGGGGGGGGTCAAGTTAAGCAAAACGTATTTACTACAGGTTAATAAAGGCAAGTTAATGGTAAAAAAACAGGAATAAGGACAAGCGAAATACACAGTATAGGGGGAACAATTCAGGTTGGATTCCACGTTTACTATGTCCACCTCCACAGCACGGACACTGAAAAAACAATATTCCCAAAACTATCCCTAACTGACCCTAACTTCACATTTGGGTGCGCACCCCTCTTACCAGTGGTCCGGGTGGACTACTTAGTTTGTAGAAGCGCGCGTTGGGGCCCAATGTCGTTCCTTCCTTGTATAGCGAAGCGTCCTCTCCTCACGGTTATCACAACATCCGAGGCAATAAGATTCTTCTCAGCAGGCAGGAAAACCAAATGGATGAAATGAAATCCAACAGCAAGTAGCTCAGCACACTGACAGTCCTGCAGAATCCATACACCCCGGTGTGATATAAGCCAGGGTTATGCAGTTACCGTCCGGTACTCAACAGCACTGCCAGTCTTTAGCTTTGGTGGCAATGTCCACAGCCACAATGTCAGTATTACTGGTTAGCCACTGGGCACAGTCCTTTCAGCATGGCTCCACTGAACATTCTGTCTCTTTACACTCTGTCTGCCTCTGGACTGAATTACACAGGTTAGCTGCACAGGACAGTCCTCTAAGATCTCCACACACTCTCCATGCAGCACAGACACTTGGTTCTCTCTCTGCAAAGATGGCTGCTGCTCTCTCTGTGTCGTCACATCCTGCTTCCTTCTCATAGGCCGCCTGCACACGAGCGGAAATCCCGCTGCGGGATTTCCCGCGGGATTTCCGCCGCTGAAAGTTTGCATAGGAGGGCATTACAATACGCACTCCTATGCAGACGGCCGCGGTTTGGCCGCGCGAAATCTCGCGCGGCAAACAAACCGCGGCATGTCCTAATTTTCTGCGGGGCACGCACTCACCCAGCCGCCGGCTCCGGTCTGCGCAAGCGCCGGCTGCGCGGCAGCCGGCACATGAAAGAGCCGGGGCCGCCAGGCGCGGGTGAGTACGCGCTCGTCCCTGCAGGCGCTCGGGTCGGATCACGCGGCGAGAATTCTCGCTGCCGGATTCGACCCGCTCGTCTGCAGGCGGCCATACTGGGTCTGCAGACAGGCAGGCTGACCTCATAGGGGTGTGTCCACCCAGCATCACATTTCCATTGCAGGGGCTGCTGTCTTAAAGGACCAGAATCACAGAAACACATATACACTCAACTTTAACACAGTTTAAACAAATGAAACTTGGCACATCATTGGGCTGTATATTACATATCCCCCCCCCCCACACACACACACTTTAAGATTGGCAGTCCCTGCCAATGATTGAATATCCAGAGCATTGTACTTTTATGCGCGCAGAGTGGTAGTGTACTGTTGTATGGCAGGCCAAACAAATTCATCCTGCAAATACAGAACAGGGGCGATGCCAGCATTTGTCCTAGTTTTCCGTCTGTGGACCTGTGAAATACTGTGGGGCACTTCAGACATGGGCTGAGAAGTACTAGCAGACTCCGCACCAGTGGGGGCACAAGCTGGAGGCTCAGTAGTCACCAGTGGAACATCCTCAGGAGAAAGGATCGGCCAGCAATCATCCTCATCGTCGTAGGCCCAGTCCACACCACCAGTCTCTGACTGTGGGAGCTCGTTGATGTTGGCAGTTTTGGTACAATTTGATTCTTCAGAATAACATAGGCGCAACATATTTCTGTGAAGTACTCGAACACAATCAGCTCCTTCTTTCTGGACTTGGTACACTGGCCCATTGGCATACTTGTGGCTAACAACACGATATGGCACAGCCTCCCATCTGCTTTCCAGTTTCCCTTGGGGCTTCTTGACACACACCAGAACCAGGTTGCCTGGCTGCAATGGTGCTTCTTGCGCTGGGGTCTTATCAGAAGGAGAATGTTCTCGTAGGAGCTGCCGCACCAATCAATGGATCGTCTCAAGTCTCTGCCGATGTGCTCGTACCCAGGAGTTTGGATCCCTTGGAGGGAACCCATCCACATCAGTTAGCTGTAATTCTCCCATACTTCACCCAGACCACCCAAAGAGGAGAGTATAAGGGGAGTACCCCGTTGTAGAATGGACCTGATTATTATAGGCCCACACCATCTCAGACAAGAACTGAGGCCATTGTAACTTCTTGTCTTCCTCCAGAGTCCGCAGCATCTGTAGCAGAGTTCTGTTGAATCTTTCACAGGCCCCGTTTCCTCTGCGGATGGTATGGAGTCGTGTGCAACTTCTTTATCCCATAGATACGTTGAACTTTCTTCATTACATGGCCCTCAAAGCAGGCTCCCTGGTCGGAGTGGATGCGTTGAGGACACCCATACACTCGAATAAAACCTTGACACAGAGCCCGAGCTGCTGACTCCAGCTGTCTGGTCCTTGGTGGCGGTTACCACTGCAAATTTGGTGAAGTGGTCCACTATTACGAGGCAATACTGATGCCCGCTATTGGATGGGCCCACCATTAGATAGTCTATCATGATGATTTCCAAAGGTTCCTGAGTCACTATGGTTTGCAGGGGAGCTCTCTGTTCTATTGCCTTATGGATCTCACAAGTTCGACAGCTGCGGCGTACTTCTTCAACCATTTGACGGAGACCATGGCAGTAAATCAGACGCTGTAACCAACTAAAAGTCTTCTCGTGACCAAAGTGACCATTCTTGCTATGAGCCTCCATCGCCAATGAGCGAACCAATTCACTAGGCACCACAATTTGGTATCGAATGTTGATTTCAGAAGGTAGATAAACCTTTTGACATAGAACTCCATTTTTCATCTCCACTTCTCCCACTGACTCAGAACCGATAATATCTCCCGTGTCAGTCGTTCTCTTTCCTCTCTACAGGGCTTCTTGCCTTTCTCAACAAACTTGATCATCCGTGCCAGCCCCTCATGGGCCTGCTGCATCTGTGCCGATTCCTGTCTTGAGGGACCAAAGAAAGGAGCCACTTCAGTCCCTTCCATTTCACACTGATTAGCGGTGGCCAAGGCCTGTGAAAATCTGCTGAAGTCAGGCACCTCCACATGCTCTAACTCGTGATCCACATCTCCTGTGGGGGTCTGGGTAGTTACCCTAGAAAGTCCGTCAGCATTCTGGTTCTCTGTCTTGGACCGATACTTAATGTGATAATTGAACTTAGACATTTGGGCTATTCACCTCTGCTCTAAAGCCCCAAGCTTGGCATTTTCCAGGTGAGCTAATGGGTTGTTGTCAGTCAGTACTAAAACTTCAGCCCCAGTCAAATATTCAGAGAATTTCTCAGTCATGGCCCATACTAGTGCCAACAGCTCCAACTTAAATAAACTATAATTCTTGGGATTTCTTTCAGAATCCCGCAAAGACCGCCTGGCGTATGCTATAACCCGCTCCTGGCCATCCTGAACCTGGGAAAGCACTGCTCCGAGACCATACAGGCTTGCATCTGTATATAGCTGGAATGGTAAGTGGTAATCAGCGTACGCCAAAATTGGGGCAGTTGTCAGAGCGTCCTTCAATTCCCGGAAGGCTTGTTCCTGTTCAGTTCCCCATTTCACAGGCCAGTTCTTTGGACCACCGAATGTGCCCCATAGGAGAGCATTTAGTGGTGCTGCTACCCTGGCAAAATCTTTAATAAACCGTCGATAGTAACCGGCTACTCCAAGAAACGCCCTCACTTCTCGCAGGGTAGTTGGTGTCGGCCAATCTTGAATAGCCGTTATCTTGTCCCTCGACGGTCTCACCCCTTCTCCTGATATGCGATGACGTAAGTAATCAATTTCAGATTGGAACAACCGGCATTTACTGGGTTTTAATTTGAGCCCGTGTTCCCGCAATCGTCGAAATACTTGACCCAGTTGGTAGAGATGGTCTTCAAAGGTTGCAGAATACACTATAATGTCATCCAAGTAGATGAGAGGGAACTCAAAGTTGAAGTCACCGAGACATTTCTCCATCAATCTCTGAAACGTTTCGGGTGCATTTGTCAGCCCGAAGGGCATCCGGCTAAATTCATATAGTCCCATGGGCAAGATGAAAGCTATCTTCTCCTTGTCCTTCTCAGTTATCGGCACCTGCCAATACCCACTAGTCAGATCTAGTGAGGAGAAGTACCGAGCTCTCCCTAGCACCGAGAGGGACTCCTCAATCCGGGGTAAGAATCTCTCATGGTGCAGGCATTTAACTTCCGATAGCCTACACAAAACCGAAGAGACCCAGTTTAGGGTGAAATTAATGCCACTGGCGCCTGTTATGTTTCTTTTACATTCTAGTGACCTCATTACTGTATAATAATCATATTGATGATCTAATTCAGCCATGTATCCTTGATCTAGGGAAAAACATTCTATTTTTACCAAACTGTGTGCATGTAAACTCATGTCTCTCCCTTCTACAGTTTGATAGTAGGATCGTCCTGTAAACCCTACTGTGGGGCTATATAGTGCTCTAATCCCCTTTTTATGGTACAATTTGCAAACGCACATTGGGAGTTAGCTGCACACATAAAGTTATCCTGTGTACCTATTTCTGTGTGAGACTTCCATCCCCAACTACGAGTCATCTGCCCATCTTCCTCTGCCCTCTTTACTATTCTTAACAGTCCTCCAGGGGTTACCGCATAGACTCTTCTGTACAGTATTAGTATACCTGATAACACACAAGCCAACCACCTCATTTTTCCTCTGAGTTTTGCACTTTCTTACAATGAGAGGCGTGTACCCAGTTAGTTTTGCCTTCCAATTTGACAGAAGTGCTTGTTGTCAATAGCACCTGATACAGACCAGCAAACCTGGGCTCCAAAGCCCTCCTTATGTGTCATAACATAGTCATTAGCGCACCATACTGGGCCTGCAACTGCTGTGGAAAATACAGGCCCAGTCTTGGTGCACACCCAAACAAAATATCATATGGTGATAACCCCATCTTTCTGCTAGGTACATATCTTACTGAGAAAAGGGCTAATAGAAGGCACTCAGTCAATGGTTTGCCCGTTTCCTGCATTGCTTTTTGTATTTTTAATTTTAGGGTACCATTCATCCTTTCTACTTTTCCGCTATTATGCGGATGATAAGGTGTGTGAAAAGCCTGAGATACACCCAGAGCAGACATGATGTTGCATGATTTCACCTGTGAAATGTGTACCTCTATCTGACTCAATCACTTCCGGTACCCTGTACCTGCAAATTACCTTCTTCATGAGCTTCTTTGCCGTTACCTGCTCGTTTACCTTGGTAACAGGGTAAGCCTCCAACCTGAAAAGATGACTACACCAAGCACATATTCATACTTCCCAACATGTGGGAGCTGAATGTAGTCAATTTGCAATCTCTGAAATGGGTAGAGTGGCTGTTAGGGAAATTTCAAATACATCTTGGTATGCTGATGGGCTCCAATTTATAGTGATATGACTGGTCATGAGAACGCAGGGACACACAGAGATGGTGGTATCTGTGTAGCATTCTGGTTGATTGTACAATGTACTCAATCTTTATAGGATTTTACAAAGCGAGTGGCTTTATGCCAAATACAATTAATATTGGTATCTAAATACATCAGTTTCTTATCAAAAGTGGCCTTCTCTCCCCAGATGTGCAGCCTTGAGATACATCCTCTGATGCTCATTAGTGAGTTTTGGCAGGAAATATCTTAAGATAAGAGTATAGGAAACTTTGTGCTGGTCCCAATTAATCTTTCCAGCTACATTAGTCAAGGTGAAATTTATCATATTTCTAAGTGAAGGTTGGAAACCATACAAATATATATATGTATATATATATATATATATATATATATATATATATATATAGCTTAGTATTATAACAAACAAGCAAAGAGACAAAATTGAGTCTTTGTAGTCCATCTTTAAGGGCAGTTCTCACAACATCCCTCATTTTGAAACAGTTCATAAGAAAGAGTCCATATCTGTGGTACGTTCAAGGGTTCTATTCCACCCGAACCGGATTTTGTATGCTGGATTCATCATGGCTCTTTACAAGTGACTGTTTCAACTATATCACAGCGGGAGGGACTCCAGGTAGTTTGCTTGTCTTTGTACTCCACAAAACATCCAAAGGTTGCAGACACTCAAAAAAGTAAATAAAAGAAAGTTACCACAAAGTAAAATAACAGATTACATTATTATTACTTCTGCTTGTAGCGTAGTTAAGCTAAGAGTTTCGTCAAGACTCTTTCTGGCGTGCCCAAAACATCCCATACATGGAGACATTAATGAAGGTATACATTGGCACCAACAATATACAAATGACATGCAATATTCTCGTGAGAAAAGGCTCAACCTGTAGGTAACTTGGCATGTCTAAAGTGACTGGGACTTTTTTTTTTTTTTTACAGTGTTACATTTCATACAGTTTGTCATTAGAGATGAGCGAGCACCCAAATGCTCGGGTGCTCGTTGCTTGAGTCGAACTTTCTGCGATGCTCGAGAGTTCTATCGAGTAACGAACCCCATAGAAGTCAATGGGCGACTCAAGCATTTTTGTATATGACCGGTGCTCCGCTAAGGTTTTCATTTGTGAAAATCTGGAAAACCTACGAAAGTGATGGAAACGCCACAGAAACGGATAGGGCAGGCGAGGGGCAACATGCTGGGCTGCATCTCAGGTTCCCAGGTCCCACTATTAAGCCACAATAGCGGCAAGAGTGCCCCCCCCCCCCCAACAATTTTTTACTTCGGACAAACCCTCATTAGCATGGCATACCTTAGCTAAGCACCCACTACCTCCAACCAAGCACAATCACTGCCTGCGGGACACACCGCTGCCTCTTCTCCTGGGTTACATGCTGCCCAACACCCCCCCCCCCCCCGCACGACCCAGTGTCCACAGCGCACACCAAAGTGTCCCTGCGCAGCCTTTAGCTGCCCTCATGCCATACGCTGGCCTCAGAGCCACACAACCCTCATGTCTATTTATAAGTGCATCTGCGATGAGGAGGAACCGGAGGCACACACTGCAGAGGGTTGGCAGGGCCAGGCAGCGACCCTCTGCGAAAGGGGTGGGCGATAGCCCACAATGCTGTTGTTGAGAATTGATGAGAAATTGATGTTCGATCTTCATTTCAATCCTTTGCCACCTCTGTCAGGAGCTGCAAATGTGGGCATATAGGGGACTCGCTGCCAGCCCAGCACTTCTACACATCTCCACAATGCAGCAATACTCAGTGTGGGCAGTATGTGAGTGGGCCCTTGGCCAGGCTCGGTCCCAGCAAACACCTTGTGTGGCCCAAGGTGCTGCGAGTGACATAGCATTGGGGACTCCATGTGTCCACACACTACTCATACTGTTTGGGTGTCGGATACCTCATCGACAACGCAAGGTGTAAACCATCTGCACTCTGCACCCTACCCAAGTCTGTCAGTGTTTTGGGGACAGACAGGTAAACCACCTCTAACACCCACAGCATGGGTGGCTCCCAGGAACCCACCGACGGTACATAACAAAATCCCATTGCAGTGCCCCGGATAGCTGTGGTAACGTGAGAGAAAATACATGTTGGCTTCGGCCCACACTCTATGCCCTAGTCAGTCTGGGTTTTTTTCCTAGTGCCAGGCAGGTACAACTCCGCTATGGGAAGTCTGTGTGCACCCACAGCATGGGTGGCTCCGAGGAACCCACCGACGGTACATAAAGAAATCCCATTACAGTGCCCCGGGTAGCTGAGATAACGTGAGAGAAAATACATGTTGGCTTCAACCCACACTCCATGCCCTAGTCAGTCTGGGTTTTTTGGGGGGCCAGATAGGTAGAACACCGCAATGGCAAAGCTTAGAGCACCCATAGAATGCACAGACCCCTGTAATATTCCTGTAGCAAAGGTATAAGCTGACCCCAGTAACAGTTATGTTGCAGAAGTCTAGGGTGACCCCAGTAACATTTCTGTAGTAACAGTATAGACAGACCCCAGTAACATTTCAGTAGCAGAAGTATAGGCAGCCTCCTGTAACATTTACGTGGCAGAAGTATAGGCAGCCCCCTGTAACATTTACGTGGCAGAAGTATAGGCAGACCCCAGTAACATTTTAGTAGCAGAAGTATACACAGACCCCAGTAACATTTATGTAGCAGCAGTATGGGCAGACCCCTGTAACATTTCTGTAGCAGAAGTATAGGCAGACCCCTGTAACATTTCAGTAGCAGCAGTATAGGCAGACCCCTGTAACATTTCAGTAGCAGCAGTATAGGCAGAGCCCAGTATTAGTAACATTTTAGTAGTAACAGTATAGGCAGACCCCAGTAACATTTTTGTAGTAACAGTATAGGCAGACCCCAGTAACATTTGTGTAGCAGCAGTATAGGCAGACCCCTGTAACATTTATGTAGCAGCAGTATAGGCAGACCCCAGTAACATTTCTGCAGCTGAAGTATAGGCAGACCTCTGTAACATTTCTGCAGCTGAAGTATAGGCAGACCTCTGTAACATTAATGCAGTTACGCTCCTCTCCTTTGGCCCAAACGAGTTTCTCAGATAACTGTGCTAACACAAGAGAAAATACATGATGCGCATTGCTGATCCCCTGACCCCGAGCAGGAGGAGGAGGTGGCCTTACAAGGCCAAGAAACCATGACCAGGGCCCGCTGTAGCCTGTGTGGGAAGGATGTGAGCGGGCCCTTGGCCAGACTCAGTCCCAGCAAACACCTTGTGAGACCCAAGGTGCCGTAACTGACATAGCAATGGGAAGTCCATCGCAAGGGGAAAGCCATCTGCGCTATGCACCCTACCCAAGTCAGTCAGCGATTTTGTGCCGGACAGGTAAATCACCGCTATGGGAATTCTTTGTGCCCCCACAGCGTAGGCGAGCCGAAGGAACCCAAAGACAGTAATAAACATGAAGAAATGATAGTGCCCAAACATGCCAGACTTTCACTGTGCCGAGGATATAGGCCTTTGCACACACCCTCAGCAATCGTGGGCATAGAGCAGACTCCGATGCTAGTACAGCTGTGAAGGTCTCATCAATGCAGTAACGCACCTCTTCTTTGGCCCAAACCAGTGTCTCAGATAACTGTGGTAACACGGGAGAAAATACATGATGCCCAGTGCTGATCCCCTGACCCCAAGCAGGAAGAGGAGGTGGCCTTACAAGTCCAAGACACCATGACCAGGACCCGCTATAGTCTGTGTGGGAAGCATGTGAGCAGGCCCTTGGTACGGCTTGGTTCCGCGCCTCGATCTTGAATTTTGCCTCCATTGGCAAAATCAAACCTTCAGATACGAATATGAGCCAGTGGACAAAAGTAAAGCCAAAGAACAAAAGTGGAAGTGACAACAGCTATGTGGAAAAGCTAGTATTTTCTGAGACAAGAGGGGCATTTGATAGCAATGAGAAGGATATTCTAGGTACTAAAAGTCAGAACTCCTCCTCATCTCAATCTGAAATATGGTCGTTTGCATCCCTAAATACTGCTCTGTCCAGCTCTCCGGTCCTGCAGGCCCCAGACTTCACCCGGAGGTTTGTGGTGCAAAGTGATGCCAGCGTTTATGGCCTTGGGGCTGTCCTCAGCCAAGTCAATGCTCAGGGAGAAGAACACCCTGTGCTTTACCTCAGCCGTAAGCTCCAGCCTAGACAGGTGGCATATGCCACAGTCGAGAAGGATTGTTTAGCCATCGTCTGGGCCTACAACCATATCTGTACGAGCGTAACTTCACGGTAATCACGGATCACAATCCACTCAGCTGGTTGAACCGTGTGGCCAGAGAAAATGGTAAGCTCCTCTGCTGGAGCCTGGCACTGCAGTCCTACGACTTCACTATCCAGCAGAAGAAGGGAAGTGAACATGGCAACGCGGACGGACTGTCCCGTCTAGATGAAGTGACAGACGGGCTCAGGAAGTGATCTGTAAAGATCAACTACCGTGGCCCATCTAAAAAGGGGAGGTGTGATGAGGTATCAGATTTTGTACCCAGAGTGGTTAGGTCGTCAGTAGAGATGAGCGAGCACCAAAATGCTCGGGTGCTCGTTACTCGGGACAAACTTTTCGCGATGCTCGAGGGTTCGTTTGAGTAACGAACCCCATTGAAGTCAATGGGCGACCCGAGCATTTTTGTATTTCGCCGATGCTCGCTAAGGTTTCCTTGTGTGAAAATCTGGGCAATTCAAGAAAGTGATGGGAACGACACAGCAACGGATAGGGCAGGCGAGGGGCTACATGTTGGGCTGCATCTCAAGTTCCCAGGTCCCACTATTAAGCCACAATAGCGGCAAGAGTGGGCCCCCCCCCTCCCAAAAACTTTTACTTCTGAAAAGCCCTCATTAGCATGGCATACCTTTGCTAAGCACCACACTACCTCCAACAAAGCACAATCACTGCCTGCATGACACTCTGCTGCCACTTCTCCTGGGTTACATGCTGCCCAACCGCCCCCCCCTCCCCCCCACAGCGCACACCAAAGTGTCCCTGCGCAGCCTTCAGCTGCCCTCATGCCACACCACCCTCATGTCTATTTAGAAGTGCGTCTGCCATGACGAGAAACCGCAGGCACACACTGCAGAGGGTTGGCACGGCTAGGCAGCGACCCTCTTTAAAAGGGGCGGGGCGATAGCCCACAATGCTGTACAGAAGCAATGAGAAATAGAATCCTGTGCCACCGCCATCAGGAGCTGCACATGTGGGCATAGCAATGGGGAACCTATGTGCCACACACTATTCATTCTGTCAAGGTGTCTCTGCATGCCCCAGTCAGACCGGGCTTTTTAATTCATAGACACAGGCAGGTACAACTCCCTATTGTGAAGTCCCTGTCGACCGACAGCATGGGTGGCTCCCTGGAACCCACCGGCGATACACAAAAATATCCCATTGCCCAACACAGCTGAGGTAGTAATGTCGTGCTTAATGCAGGTGGGCTTCGGCCCACACTGCATGCCCCAGTCTGACTGGGGTTCTTTATAAGTGTACAGATGTAGTAAAAAGTCCGTGTGCACCTACAGCATGGGTGGGTGCCAGGAAGCCACCGGCGGTACATAGAAATATCCCATTGCATTGCCCAACACAGCTGAGGTAGTAATGTCGTGCTTAATACAGGTGGGCTTCGGCCCACACTGCATGCCCCAGTCAGACTGGGATTCTTTACAAGTGGAATCAGATGCATTTATAATTCCCTGTGGACCCACAGCATGGGTGGGTGCCAGGAAGCCACCGGCGGTACACAGAAATATCCCATTGCATTGCCCAACACAGCGGATGTAACGTCAGCTGTAATGCAGGTGGGCTAAAAATTAATTTGATTACACTGTAGGCGAGGGTCCACAAAAATTGCTGTATCAACAGTACTAATGTACATCAAAAAAATTGGCCATGCCCAACCAAGATGGCAGGTGAAACCTATTAATCGCTTTGGTTAATGTGGCTTAAGTGGTAACTAGGCCTGGAGGCAGCCCAGTTTAACGAAAAATTGGTTCAAGTTAAAGTTTCAACGCTTTTAAGAGCATTGAAACATATAAAAATTGTTTAGAAAAATTATGAGTGAGCCTTGTGGCCCTAAGAAAAATTGCCCGTTCAGCGTGATTACGTGAGGTTTCAGGAGGAGGAGCAGGAGGAGGAGGAGGAGGAATATTAGACACAGATTGATGAAGCAGAAATGTCCCCGTTTTGGATGGTGAGAGAGAACGTAGCTTCCATCCGCGGGTGCAGCCTACGTATTGCTTAGGTATCGCTGCTGTCCGCTGGTGGAGAAGAGAAGTCTGGGGAAATCCAGGCTTTGTTCATCTTGATGAGTGTTAGCCTGTCGGCATTGTCGGTTGACAGGCGGGTACGCTTATCTGTGATGATTCCCCCAGCCGCACTAAACACCCTTTCCGACAAGACGCTAGCTGCAGGACAAGCAAGCACCTCCAGGGCATACAGCGCTAGTTCAGGCCACGTGTCCAGCTTCGACACCCAGTAGTTGTAGGGGGCAGAGGCGTCACGGAGGACGGTCGTGCGATCGGCTATGTACTCCCTCACCATCCTTTTACAGTGCTCCTGCCGACTCAGCCTTGACTGGGGAGCGGTGACACAGTCTTGCTGGGGAGCCATAAAGCTGGCCAGGCCCAGAGACTGTTGCACTGCCTGGGCTGTACATGCTGCTCGATCTACGCACCTCCCCTGCTACCTGGCCCTCGGAACTGCGCCTTCTGCCACTACCGCTGTCGGATGGGAATTTTACCATCAGCTTGTCCGCCAGGGTCCTGTGGTATAGCAACACTCTCGAACCCCTTTCCTCTTCGGGAATGAGAGTGGGAAGGTTCTCCTTATAGCGTGGGTCGAGCAGTGTGTACACCCAGTAATCCGTAGTGGCCAGAATGCGTGCAACGCGAGGGTCACAAGAAAGGCATCCTAACATGAAGTCAGCCATGTGTGCCAGGGTACCTGTACGCAACACATGGCTGTCCGCACTAGGAAGATCACTTTCAGGATCCTCCTCCTCCTCCTCCTCCTCCGGCCATACACGCTGAAATGATGACAGGCAAGCAGCATGGGTACCGTCAGCAGTGGGCCAAGCTGTCTCTTCCCCCTCCTCCTCATCCTCCTCATGCTCCTCCTCCTCCTCCTGAACGCGCTGAGATATAGACAGGAGGGTGCTCTGACTATCCAGCGACATACTGTCTTCCCCCGGCTCGGTTTCCGAGCGCAAAGCGCCTGCCTTTATGGTTTGCAGGGAACTTCTCAAGATGCATAGCAGAGGAATGGTGACGCTAATGATTGCAGCATCGCCGCTCACCACCTGAGCAGACTGCTCAAAGTTTCGAAGGACCTGGCAGATGTCTGCCAACCAGGCCCACTCTTCTGTAAATAATTGAGGAGGCTGACTCCCACTGCGCCGCCCATGTTGGAGTTGGTATTCCACTATAGCTCTACGCTGCTCATAGAGCCTGGCCAACATGTGGAGTGTAGAGTTCCACTGTGTGGGCACGTCGCACAGCAGTCGGTGCACTGGCAGATTAAACCGATGTTGCAGGGTGCGCAGGGTGGCAGCGTCCATGTGGGACTTGCGGAAATGTGCGCAGAGCCGGCGCACCTTTACGAGCAGGTCTGACAAGCGTGGGTAGCTTTTCAGAAAGCGCTGAACCACCAAATTAAAGACGTGGGCCAGGCATGGCACGTGCGTGAGGCTGCCGAGCTGCAGAGCCACCACCAGGTTACGGCCGTTGTCACACACGACCATGCCCGGTTGGAGGCTCAGCGGCGCAAGCCAACGGTCGGTCTGCTCTGTCAGACCCTGCAGCAGTTCGTGGGCCGTGTGCCTCCTATCTCCTAAGCTGAGTAGTTTCAGCACGGCCTGCTGACGCTTGCCCACCGCTGTGCTGCCACGCCGCGCGACACCGACTGCTGGCGACGTCCTGCTGCTGCTGACACATCTAGATTGCGAGACAGAGGTTGAGGAGGAGGAGGAGGAGGAGGGTGCTTTAGTGGAAGAAGCATACACCGCCGAACATACCACCACCGAGCTGGGGCCCGCAATTCTGGGGGTGGGTAGGACGTGAGCGGTCCCAGGCTCTGACTCTGTCCCAGCCTCCACTAAATTCACCCAATGTGCCGTCAGGGAGATATAGTGGCCCTGCCCGCCTGTGCTTGTCCACGTGTCGTGTTGTTAAGTGGACCGTGGCAGTAACCGCATTGGTGAGGGCGCGTACAATGTTGCGGGAGACGTGGTCGTGCAGGGCTGGGACGGCACATCGGGAAAAGTAGTGGGGACTGGGAACTGAGTAGCGCGGGGCCGCCGCCGCCATCATAGCTTTGAAGGACTCCGTTTCCACAACCCTATACGGCAGCATCTCAAGGCTGATAAATTTGGCTATGTGGACGGTTAACGATTGAGCGTGCGGGTGCGTGGCGGCGTACTTGCGCTTGCACTCCAACACTTGCGCTAGCGACGGCTGGACTGTGCAGTGCGAGACATTGGTGGATGGGGCCGAGGACAGCGGAGGTGAGGGTGTGGGTGCAGGCCATGAGACGGTAGTGCCTGTGTCCTGAGAGGGGGGTTGGATCTCAGTGGCAGGTTGGGGCACAGGGGGAGAGGCAGCGGTGCAAACCGGAGGCGGTGAACGGCCTTCGTCCCACCTTGTGGGGTGCTTGGCCATCATATGTCTGCGCATGCTGGTGGTGGTGAGGCTGTTGGTGGTGGCTCCCCGGCTGATCTTGGCGCGACAAAGGTTGCACACCACTGTTCGTCGGTCGTCAGGCGTCTCTGTGAAAAACTGCCAGACCGTAGAGCACCTCGGCTTCTGCAGGGTGGCATGGCGCGAGGGTGCGCTTTGGGAAACAGTTGGTGGATTATTCGGTCTGGCCCTGCCTCTACCCCTGGCCACCGCACTGCCTCTTGCAACCTGCCCTGCTGCTGCCGGTGCCTCCCCCTCTGAAGACCTGTCCTGTGTAGGCGTTGCACACCAGGTGGGGTCAGTCACCTCATCGTCCTGCTGCTCTTCCTCCGAATCCTCTGTGCGCTCCTCCCTCGGACTTACTGCCCTTACTAGTACCTCACTGCAAGACAACTGTGTCTCATCGTCATCGTCCTCCTCACCCACAGAAAGTTCTTGAGACAGTTGGCGGAAGTCCCCAGCCTCATCCCCCGGACCCCGGGAACTTTCCAATGGTTGGGCATCAGTGACGATAAACTCCTCTGGTGGGAGAGGAACCACTGCTGCCCAATCTGAGCAGGGGCCCGAGAACAGTTCCTGGGAGTCTTCCCGCTCCTAAGCATGTGTCATTGTAGTGGAGTGAGGAGGCTGGGAGGAAGGAGGAGCAGCAGACAGAGGATTCGGATTTGCAGCAGTGGACGGCGCAGAACTGTGGCTGGACGATAGGTTGCTCGAAGCACTTTCTGCCATCCAGGACAGGACCTGCTCACACTGCTCATTTTCTAATAAAGGTCTCCCGCGTGGACCCATTAATTAGGCGATGAATGTGGGGACGCCAGAAACGTGCCTCTCTCCTAATCGCGCAGCAGTTGGCTGCGGCACACCTGGATCAGGAGCTCGGCCTGTGCCCACACCCTCACTTGGGCCTCCGCGTCCTCGGCCGCGTCCACGTCCTCTAGGCCTACCCCTACCCCTCAGCATGCTGTATTACCAGTGATTTGATTTCACAGGCAGGAAATAAATTGGCGCAAGACTGCAGGTCAAATATAATTTTTTCCCTTTTTTGCAAAGGACAAGCCACACTGCGTATATTCAATGAACAATACGTTTAATAACTGTGGTGTGGCCCTGAAAAAGTGTCACACAACTTTAGTGTAGCAGAGTTATTAACTCTGGCAGAGCAGGTATTTGCCAGTCAGGAAAGACAATGGCGCAAGCCTGCAGTAAACCGTAGCTGGTTGTGTCTGATTTTTGTACTGTCAGCCAGCACAGTACTGCACACGCTTAAATTTGGCCCTAGAATGGACCGTTGAGGTTCTTGAAGGCTACACTCACTCCTAACACTCTCCCTGCCTAAGCACCACTTCTGTCCCTAATGCCGGGTGCAATGCTCTGCACTGCCGATTTTGAGAAGAAAAAAAAACCCACTGCTAGCAGCAGCCTGCACACAGGTAGATGTGGCCCTAAGAAGGACCTTTGGGGTTCTTGAAGCCTACACTCACTACTAACACTCTCCCTACAGCAGCTCAGGCACCAGCAGCACTGTCCCTCAGCTATCTCACAAGGCATGTGTGGCGAGCCGCGGGAGGGGCCGACTTTTATACTCGGGTGACATCTGATCGCCCCAGCCACTCACAGCAGGGGGGTGGTATAGGGCTTGAACGTCACAGGGGAAAGTTGTAATGCCTTCCCTGTCTTTCAATTGGCCAGAAAAGCGCGCTAACGTCTCAGAGAGGAAACTGAAAGTAACCAGAACACCGCGTGGTACTCGTTACGAGTAACGAGCATCCCGAACACCGTAATATTCGCACGAATATCAAGCTCGGACGAGTACGTTCGCTCATCTCTAGTCGTCAGCCATTTTGTTCTATGTACCTTGCCTTATATTCAGCAATCCATTTTGTATCTACTAGATAATCCCTAAATAGGTGGAAAGGAGCAACAGGTTTAGCAGCTTTTCCCCAGCCTGTCAATATGTGCATGTAGGAAAAGCCTTGTCTCACCTGCCTGGACAAGAGCTGCGCTGTGATGCCAATGACCCCCCATTCTCTCTCTCCCACCTGTATGTGTTGGGTGGTATTAGCATGAGGATGCTGACCCTGCAGGTGTTAATTAAGTTTAGGAAAACCCTTCTTGTATAAATTTCCTCTTCTAGACTAGACGGGGCCGAAAGAATCCATATTGTGGAAATCTTTAATAAGAACATTTGGTCATGTGAAGGTCCCAGCCGCATATAATAATAATAATAATAATAATAAACTTTATTTGTATAGCGCCAACATATCCCGCAGCGCTTACATAGACGGGGGGGATACAGAAAGACAAAAGTACAAACATTACAGAACCACAGTTACACAGTAATCAGCTGATGGAAACAATAGGGGTGCGGGTCCTGCTCCAACGAGCTTACATACTACGAATAGTGGGGTGATACAGAAGGTAAAGGGGCTGGAGATGTGCACAGTATGGGGAGGTGGAGAGTGAGGGATGCTATACACATAGACAATGGTCAGACATTTAGCCGTGTGACGGCAGAAACAGTATGACAGCGGGAGCGGTTTATGATGGCTAGCAGGGATTGCAGTCAGTAGGTCAGGGAGCATGTTATCAGGGGGCTACAGAGGGGTTTGTTTAGGGAATGCGGTATGCCTTCCTGAAGAGGTGCGCTTTTAGAGCACGCCTGAAGTTCTGCGAGTCCTGGATTGCTCGGGTAGCCTTTGGTAGTGCGTTCCAGAGGATCGGTGCTGCTCTGGAGAAGTCTTGGAGGCGGGAATGAGAAGTTCGAATGAAAGGGGCGCTCAGTCTGGTTTTGTTAGAGCGAAGAGCCCGAGCTGGTTGATGGATTGAGATGAGGGAGGCGATATAGGGTGGCGCTGTACTGTGGAGGGCTTTGTGGGTGAAGGTGGTGAGTTTATATTGAATTCTGTATTTAACGGGCAGCCAGTGCAGTGACCGGCACAGGGCAGAGGCGTCCGAGTAGCAGCTGGACAGGAAGATGAGCCTGGCTGCCGCATTCAGGATGGATTGGAGAGGGTAGAGTCTGGTGTAGGGGAGGCCGATCAGCAACGAGTTGTAATAATCGAGCCGGGAGTGGATGAGGGCGACAGTGAGCGTTTTTAATGTGTCCATTGTGAGAAAAGAGCGGATTCTTGCGATGTTCTTGAGGTGCAGCTGACATGTTCGGGCCAGAGATTGGATGTAGGGGGTAAAAGAGAGATCAGAATCAAATATGACTCCAAGGCAGCGGGCGTGTTGTCTAGGAGTTATGGTGGCGCCACACACTGAGATGGAGATGTTAGGAGGAGGTCGGTTAGTGGAGGGTGGAAATACCAGTAAGTCAGTTTTAGAGAGGTTTAGTTTTAGGTAGAGAGAGGACATAGTGTTAGAGACAGCGGACAGACAGTCGGTGATGTTTTGAAGTAAAGGTGCAGAGATATCACGTGAAGAGGTGTATAGCTGGGTGTCGTCAGCATAGAGGTGGTATTGGAGGCCAAATCTCCTGATGGTTTGTCCAATAGGGGCTGTGTAGATAGAGAAAAGAAGGGGGCCGAGGACCGAGCCCTGGGGGATCCCAACAGGAAGAGGAGGGGGCCAAAAACCGAGCCCTGGGGGACCCCAACAGCAAGGGGAAGAGGAGGGGGCCGAAGACCGAGCCCTGGAGGACCCCAACAGCAAGGGGAAGAGGAGGAGAGGTAGAGCCAGCAAAGGAGACACTGAAAGAGCGGTCAGATAGGTAGGAGGAGAACCAGGAGAGAGCAGTGTCCTTTAGACCAATTGAGCGTAGAATACTGAGGAGAAGTTTGTGGTCAACAGTGTCAATGCTGCGGAAAGGTTGAGGAGGATCAGTAGGGAGTAATCGCCCCTCGATTTGGCTGTCAGTAGGTCATTGGATACCCTTGTAAGGGCAGTTTCTGTCAAGTGTTGAGGTCGAAAGCCAGACTGTAGGGGGTCTAGGAGAGAGTGCTCTGATAGGTAGCTTACAAGGCGGGAGTAAACCAGGCGTTCTAGTAGTTTGGAGATGAAGGGGAGGTTTGAGATGGGTCGGTAGTAGGCAGCATCAGTTGCGTCCAGAGTCGGCTTCTTTTGTAGCGGGGATATGATGGCTTGTTTGAAAGAAGAGGGCAAGATGCCAGAGGTCAGAGAGAGGTTGAATATAGTGGTAAGATGGGAGATGACCACTGGGAAGAAGGAACGGAGGAGGTGTGAGGGGAGGGGGTCGCTAGCGCAGGTGGTGGGGCGAGCAGAGAATAGCAATTTGGAGACTTCTTCCTCTGTCACTGGTCTGAGTACAGACAGTGAGCAGGAGCTAGATGCAGTGCTGACAAGACTAGGGTCAGGGCTAGTCTGGGATTGGGAAGTTATCAATTTTCTTTTTGAAGTAAGCAGCCAGCTCTTCAGCACTGAGATCCGTCACCGGGGGCTGTGGTTTAGTGCTGAGAAGGGAGTGAAAAGTATCAAAGAGCCGTTTAGGGTTGTGAGATAGTGAGGAGACTAGAGAGGTGAAATAGAATTGTTTGGCTTGGTGGAGGGCGAAGTTGTAGGTTCTGAGCATGAATTTGTAGTGGAGAAAGTCTGCAGATGTTTGCGATTTCCTCCACAGCCGTTCAGCACTTCTAGAGCATCGCCGGATGAAGCGTGTTTGAGGCGTGAGACAGGGTTGCCGCGTTCTACATCGGATGGCTTGGGTCGTGGGGGGCGCCGCTTCATCCAGGGCATGTTTGAGATCGGTGTTGTAGTGAGCGGCAGCCAGGTTGGGGCAGGCAAGGAGAGAGATAAGGGACAGAGAGGACTGTAGGGATTCAGCAAAGTCCTGGGTGTGAATGGCCTTAAGGTTCCTGTAGGTACGGTAGGTAGGTGGGTCTGGAAAGATGTTAGGGAGCGTGACAGAGAAGGAGAGGAGGTTATGATCTGAGAGCGGGAGAGGAGAGTTAGTGAAGTTGGAAGCAGAGCAGAGCCGGAGGAAGACTAGATCAAGAGTGTTTCCATCCCTGTGAGTGGGAGAGGCTGTGAGTTGAGAGAGAACAAGGGAGGAGGTGAGCGAAAGAAGCTGAGAGGCAGATGGGGAGTTGGGGTCATTAGTGGGGATGTTAAAATCACCTAAGATGAGGGTTGAAATTTCACAGGATAGGAAGTGGGGGAGCCAGGCAGCTAAGTGGTCCAAAAACAGGCGAGCAGCACCTGGGGGGCGGAAGATAACTGCTACTCGCATGGACAACGGATGGAAAAGCCGTAGCATATGTACCTCAAATGATGGAAAAGTGAGTGAGGGTACAGGGGGGATGACCTGGTAGGTACATTTCGGGGAGAGAAGAGCACCTACTCTTCCACCACGCCTGTCATCTGGTCTCGGGGTATGAGACAACTGCAGGCCATTGTAAGACAGTGCAGCAGGGGAGGCCATGTCAGACTGCTGTATCCACGTCTCTGTGAGAGCGAGCAGATTTAACCCTTTCCAATCCATTTATTTTTTTCTCACCCATTCTCCCCAGCTTCAAATAAATTGGAGCTGGGGAGAATGGGTGAGAAAAAATACATTTTCCATGCACCCTCCTGAACTGACAGAGTTCAGGGGGGTGCAGGGAGGGACCTGCTTACCTGTCCGGCGTCTTCCGCATTCTCCTTCTGCCTCCCGACTCGGCGATCATGCGACCGCTGGGGTCAGGTGGCACCTGGCAGTCACATGATTGCTGGGGCGGGAGACAGAAGGAGAATGCGCAAGATGTCGGTCAGGTAAGCAGGTCCTCCCACGGTGCAGGCTCCCGGCTCGGCGTTCATTTGACAGCCGGGGGTCAAGTAACACCGGCGGTCACATGATCTCTGGCCGGAATCTCTGCATTACATAGCACTAATTGAGCGCTATGTAATGTGTAAAGGACAAGGCAGAAAGGGTTAAAACCCCTTTTTGCCTTTTCCTCGGGGGTCCTCGATGAGGACCAGTGCAGGAGTGCATCTGCACCCGATGTGTCTGACAATCGGGTGCAGATGCACTCCTGCACTGCAGTGTCGGGCCTGTCCCGACATCGGAGCTGTGGAGGGAAATTATGATGTCCGGGCAGGCCCGACATTGGATTGGAAAGGGTTAAAGATTTAGCAGTAAAAAAATAGTGGATGGTGGGGAGTTTATTACATGCTGACTGGCAGTTCCAGAGCGCACATTTAAAGGAGTCAGGGGAGGGTACACATGGGCTAGCAGTTGGGCTTGGGGATTTTATTAGTGAGTCAGGTAGATTTAGATTTTAAAAATCGTGTGTCCCAGACGGCCAAAACGCATCCGCTCACGGTGCGTTAAGTGCTCAGGAACCCTTTCAAATTACGTAACCCCATCACTGGTTGGGATTGCGCCTGCCCATGTGGTACTCACACATAGCTAAAATCATAAACGGAAAGATGGCGGGCATATCCTCACGATTGGAGGCTCTCCCGCCGAGATATGACCAAACATAAATAAATATGATTCCCCAGAGCTCCTACAAGACCCACCCTCCATTCTCTATATGACCTCAGAAGGAGCGGAGAGGAGGTGTGTACTAGGGACCCTTTAAAATGTGGGCCCCCTCAGGTCCCATTTGTCGATCCACGGAGCTATACTGCGGTATATGGACTTTCCTATGTTCTGGCTCTCCGCCGCCCAGACCCCTCTGGGCCGTGTATCCCAAAATCTGGTAACTTTCTTTTAATTTCTCCTGTTGTATGTGTTCATACTGTATTCCTTATTCTCCCATGTAACAACCTTTTTCTTTGTATACCTTTGTACATTCTGTATGTATTGCACAGCTAGACCTTTTCTAGAATAAAACTACAATTTATCAGTTCAAGCCTTGTCCGTTTTTACAACGAACCATAATACTCCGAAGATTGTGTTAATAATCTATAGATCGGGTCCAATGCCCGTGAACATTGGTGGTGGTGGCAGCTGTGTATGGGTATTGTACAGCTCTGGAGTGTGTTGGAACGGATCAGGCGTGATTTGAGCTTTCGCTTCGCAAGCGTGCAGAAGCCCTGAGAAAGCCAGGTACAAATCAGCCTGAATTCTAACGACTCCACGCTTACAATACCGCTAGAGTGATTGAGGACTGAGGTGGGATCGATAGGTATGGTCCCCCCTCTCCCTCTTCTGTGTCCGGTACGTGACACATATGTTGTCTATTAAGCATTTCAAAGTGTTTGCAATGCAAGTTTCTGGCTATACCACTCATCTTTGTCAGGAATTACCAAAGATGATCACAAGTAAAGGCTTCATCAGTCCAGAATCAGTCTGCGAGTATGTGGATCTCATCTGGCCTGCTTCCACCAAGGATATGTGCCTGCTGAAACTCTGCCCCCAGACCTCTAGGGATGCTGTGTTCTATAGTCGGCTCTATTCCGACCTCGGCTATAAACTAAAATATGTAATTATCAGTACCAACAAGATGGAAGCCTTCATTATTCCTCTGGCAGCATGCCAAACATTACCTTCCAAACTTCAACCCTTAGGGGGGCCAGCTCTTGATGATGATCATCCTAATATTTTATTGGTCCTACTTCTTCCAAACCATCCATGTTGGTCTTCTTGTCCCAGAAAAGTCCGCAAGATACAAAGACAGAAGGAGCTGGATGTTCCCGATAACATATTCTTATCTATATTAGAAGATGTCCAAAGAGAGGAGAACCTGATGGCAGAACAAGGGCTTCCAGCTGTAGGGCAGCAGAGCACTGGGGTGGCAGAAGTGGGTATGCCAGAGCTGATAAACCTTCTGTTTACTGTCAAATAACCTGCAGGAGATTGCAATCCAGAACAACAATAATTTTCATAGTGTGCCCCCAGCTAACCAGCCAAACCCCATACAAGGAACACCCCCAGTTTGGCCATCATATCCTTTGCAACCTAGTTTTCTGGCTCCAGCCTCTTATGACCATAACCCAGCTGCCATGTTTGATCCATCGACCATTTATAATCCATCTGCTTTTAACCCTTATGCGTTCAAAAACCAAAATAATTGTACCGTTATGTTCTTAGTGAAGGGCATTCATATCTACAGTGTTAAAAAAAGGAATAATAATAATCCAAAGTTCTTGATTCTAACAGTTGTTTTCCTTTTGCCGAAAGGCACCCATTTAAAATTTACATGCGTACATTTTTAAAGATCGTTTCTATATTTTTTCATTAGTATGTTTTTAAATACTGTTCAATGTTTTTATTGTTTATACACAGACCCCTCTAACATTTCTGTAGCAGCAGTATAGGCAGGCCCCTGTAACATCTATGTAGGTGCAGTATAGGCAGACCCCATTACCATTTCTGTAGAAGTATAGGCAGACCCCAGTAACATTTATGTGGCAGAAGTATAGGCAGACCCCTGTAACATTTACGTGGCAGCAGTATAGGCAGACCCCGGTAACATTTCTGTAGCAGCAGTATAAGCAGACCCCTGTAACATTTATGTGGCAGAAGCATAGGCAGACCCCAGTACCATTTTTGTAGCAGCAGTATAGGCAGACCCCAGTACCATTTGTGTAGTAGAAGTATAGGCAGACCCCAGAAACATTTCTGTAGCAGCAGTATAGGCAGACCCATGTAGCATTTCTGTAGCAGACGTATAGGCAGAGAGCTATAACATTTTTGTAGCAGAAGTATACGCAGAACCCTGTAACATTTATGTTGCAGAAGTATAGGCAGACCCCTGTAACATTTACGTGGCAGAAGTATAGGCAAACCCCAGTAGCATTTCAGTAGCAGAGGTATAGGCAGACCGAAGTAACATTTCTGTTGCAGACGTATAGGTAGACCGCTGTAACATTACTGTGGCAGAAGTATAGGCAGGCAGACCCGAGTTACATTTCTGTAGCAAGAGTGTAGACCAACCCCTGACACATTGGTGTACCATGAGTCTAGGCGAAGGCCAGAAAAATTACTTGGATTACAGTATAGGCGAGAGCCCGAAAAATTAGTGTACCAAGAGTACAAATGTACCCCTGAAAAATTCCTCAATCGAGAGAGCAGGTGAAACCCATTAATATTTTACAAAGCAATATAGATCAGAAGCGGCGCTCCAATGGTGTATAGAAATATAAGAGAAACAGGGTTGGTATAAAAGGAGACTCACCGCAACTGAGCCGGTCCTACGTTTTAGGAACCGGTCAGTTCGTTGATCAACGTGAGCCTCTCAAACCAAAATTTAATGAGATAGAAGTTGGCGGTCCTAGGACATCCCAGAGGGAGAGCAGCAGCGAGCAACTGCAAAACAAATGTGTTTAGGAGGAAAAGATATATGGTCAAGATAAAGGAAAAAACTCACTTTTGCGCTCCGTCAAACTTTATCAAATATATATAGGAATCTTACTTGTTGGGGGGTGCCTGGACTCCTGGCACCCCTAACATCCAAGAGAGCAGAAACTCCAATAGAGAGGTGTATTCCTTGTAGGTCAATTTATTACATATAGAACAGGTTAGTGGTGCTGCGACGCGTTTCGGCTTGTACTAAGCCTTTTTCAAGCATGATATTAGTCCCTTTTTTTCTGGTGATAGAGAAGAATGCTTGTATCTGCGGTTGCAGCGAAAAGACTTTTTCGGTTCCGCTGCTCTCCGCCGGTGGAGAAGAAGAGAAGTCTAGGGAAATCCAGGCTTTGTTCATCTTTATGAGTGTAAACATGTCGGCACTGGCAGTTGACAGGCGGGTACGCTTATCCGTGATGATTCCCCCAGCTGCACTAAACACCCTCTCTGACAAGATGCTAGCGGCAGGGCAGGCCAGCACCTCCAGGGCGTACAGTGCAAGTTCGTTCCACGTGTCCAGCTTTGACACCCAGTAGTTGTATAGAGCAGAAGCATGACGGAGGATGGTGGTATGATCGGCTATGTACTCCCTCACCATCTTTTTACAGTGCTCCCTCCGACTCAGCCTTGACTGGGGAGAGGTGACACAGTCTTGCTGGGGAGCCATAAAGCTGGCAAAGGCCTTGGAGAGTGTTCCCCTGCCTGCACTGAACATGCTGCCTGATCTTCGCGCCTCCCCTGCTACTTGGCCCTCGGAACTGCGCCTTCTGCCACTAGCGCTGTCAGATGGGAAGTTTACCATCAGTTTGTCCACCAGGGCCCTGTGGTATTCCATCACTCTCGAACCCCTTTCCTCTTCGGGAATGAGAGTGGAAAGGTTCTGCTTATACCGTGGGTCGAGCAGGGTGTGCACCCAGTAATCTGTAGTGGCCAGAATGCGTCTAACGCGAGGGTCACGAGAAAGGCAGCCTAACATGAAGACAGCCATGTGTGCCAGGGTACCAGTACGCAACACATCGCTGTCCTCACTAGGAAGATCACTTTCAGGATCCTCCTCCTCCACAGCCCATACACGCTGAAAAGATGAAAGGCAAGCAGCATAGGTACCCTCTACAGTGGGCCCAGATGTCTCTTCCCCCCCTCCTCCTGCTCCTCCCCCTCCTCCTCCAAAACTCGCTGAGATATAGACATCACGGTACTCTGACTATCAAGCGACATACTCTCTTCCCCCGTCTCCTGTTCCAACCGCAAAGCGTCAGCCTTTATGCTTTGCAGCAAACTTCTCAGCAGGCATAGCAGAAGAATGATTGCAGCATTGCCGCTCACCATCTGGGTAGACTCCTCAAAGTTTGCAAGGACCTGGCAGATATCTGCCATCCAGGCCCACTCCTCGGTAGAGAATTGAGGAGGCTGACTCCCACTACGCCGCCCATGTTGGAGTTGGTATTCCACTATTGCTCTACGCTGCTCATACAGCTTGGCCAACATGTGGCGCATAGAATTCTACATAGTGTGTATATCATTTTCCCTCTATAAGTGGCTGTGTTGGCAGTACGATGAGCGTCAAATTCACTGCAGACACAGACCGGTGTAAATACTCATGGAATTGTTTGCGTACACTGCTTCGCTGAGAGCGGTACGGTAAGGCAAACTCCAGGCAGAAAAAAATAGTAAGGAAGGCTGCAAACAGGCCTAAGTGCAATAGTGATGGACTACAACTCCCATCAGACACCCAGTGAAATTTAAATGGTGAAAGGGAGCCCAAAAAAGGGGCTTTATTTTTTTCTTTAATAGAATACAGGCTATATAGTGTGTATATCACTTTCCCTCTATAAGTGGCTGCGTAGGCCGTATGCTGTGCGTCCTAAATTCACTGCGGACACAGACCGGTGTAAATAATTATGGAATGGTTTGCGTACACTTTGTCGCTAAGAGCGTTATTGTAATGCAAACTCCAGGAAAAAAAAAAATTATACGGAAGGCTGCAAACAGGCCTAGCTGTGAAATACTGAAGCACTACAACTCCCAGCAGCCACCCAGTAAAATGCACACAGTCACAGGTAGCCCTAAGAAGGAGCGTTGGGGTTCTTGAAGACGCTAACACTCTCCCTATAGCACCAGTAGCACTCTCCCTAATCTCTGCCAGCGTGTTTCTGAGGCGAGCCGCGGGCGGGCCCACTTTATATTCTCAGCTGTCACTTGATCTCACCAGCCACTCACTGCAGGGGGGTGGGATAGGGCTGGCACGTCACAGGAGGAAGTTGTAATGCCTTCCCTGCATGTCTATTGGCCAGAAAATGGCGCTAAACATGCAGGGAAGGAAATGGAATTGACTCGAATACCGTGTGGTGCTTGGCTCGCGTAACGAGCATCTTGAGTACCCTAATACTCGAGTGAGCATCAAGCTCGGATGAGTATGCTCGCTCATCACTAATACCTACCTACAGGGGTGCTGTCAATGTAACTGCAGAGGGGTGGGGCGGGCCCTTTCCCGCAAGAACATTGGCAGCCCCCCCCCCCCCCCCCCCGCAAGTACATAGTTACCATCTCCTGCTGGAGTCACCGGCTGTCCAGGATACTGCGCATGCACGAACTACACCAGGCTCGTCCACGGGCCGAGAAGCTCTACTGCGCATACCCGAGTGGGGAAGCCGGCTGAAAGAATTTGATCAAAGGACAATGGGATCGTCAACACAGGGAGGAATAGGGGGCACACCGGGGACGGGAGGTGGGGGGCACCCCTGTAGGTAGGTATATAACTTCTGTAGGGCTCATGTACAATGCACAATGTATATTACAAAGTACGCTGTAGTACCCTTACAGAGGTGCAGACATGCACTTGTCACTACGGGACAGCCCCTTTACATATGGCTACAATAGCCGGGTGTTTTTTTTAGAGTTTGCTTAGGTCTATGAGATTCTTATAAAGAGGTTTCATGGTGACATTATGGCTGCTTATAAAATCCTTTATTTCATGGAATGGTTATTTATTGCTATGTATATTATGTGCATAAACAGAACTATTAATAATAGAACCCATTATTTACATAAACACACTTATATACCGGCTGCGCTGGCAACAATCTATTAGGAACAAGAACATTGTGGAAAGTGCGTGAGGACTTCATGATTTGGTCGGTTTCTGTAATTAATTGCTCATTTTGCATTTGGGGTGATGCAGATAAACAGATGTCTACTCTGTGCTTCTATGAATGCCTCGCCTGACATCACCCCATTATTACAGGGTGGGGTGTTGGCTGCAGTTCACTTGAAGGGAAGGATGTCGCTTCAGCCATGATTAACATTAAAGGGTTAAACATCCGGTGGACTTTAATTAGAGTGTTTCCATAGGAAGTGGACAAGATGCATTAGAGAGGTGAACAAGATTGGTGGTGAATGGTTCTCCGACCAGGTCCTGATGTGAGCCGCCTCCCTCACATGCAGCCCGCTCCCGTGTGGGGGGCTTTAGTCATATATGTAGCAGGTATGTTGTCGCTTGCAGTAGACCAACCTCTGATCGGGACATGCGGAAAGCCAGAAACTTTATGGTTACCGGAGCAAATTCCACCATGAAATGTAGACTGAAACTGTTATTATTAGAATCACAGGGACCCCCATAACAGCGATAGTCACAGGGACCCCATAACAGCAATAGTCACAGGGACCCCATAACAGCAATAGTCACAGGGACCCCCGTAACAGCAATAGTCACAGGGACTCCATAATAGCAATAGTCACAGGGACCCCATAACAGCAATAGTCACAGGGACCCCATAACAGCAATAGTCACAGGGACCCCATAACAGCAATAGTCACAGGGACCCCATAACAGCAACAGTCACAGGGACCCCCATAACAGCAATACCCACAGGGACCCCCATAACAGCAATACCCACAGGGACCCCCATAACAGCGATAGTCACAGGGACCCCCATAACAGCAATAGTCACAGGGACCCCATAACAGCAATAGTCACAGGGACCCCCATAACAGCAATACCCACAGGGACCCCCATAACAGCAATAGTCACAGGGACCCCCATAACAGCAATAGTCACAGGAACCCCATAACAGCGATAGTCACAGGGACCCCCATAACAGCAATAGTCACAGGGACCCCATAACAGCAACAGTCACAGGGACCCCCATAACAGCAATACCCACAGGGACCCCCATAACAGCGATAGTCACAGGGACCCCCATAACAGCAATAGTCACAGGAACCCCCATAACAGCGATAGTCACAGGGACCCCCATAACAGCTATAGTCACAGGGACCCCCATAACAGCGATAGTCACAGGATCACCTTAACAGCAATAGTCACAGGGACCCCCATAACAGCGATAGTCACAGGGACCCCATAACAGCAATAGTCACAGGATCACCTTAACAGCAATAGTCACAGGGACCCCATAACAGCGATAGTCACAGGGACCCCCCTAACAGCAATAGTCACAGGGACCCCCATAACAACAATAGTCACAGGGACCCCATAAAAGCAATAGTCACAGGGACCCCCATAACAGCAATACCCACAGGGACCCCCATAACAGCAATAGTCACAGGGACCCCCATAACAGCAATACCCACAGGGACCCCCATAACAGCGATAGTCACAGGGACCCCCATAACAGCAATACCCACAGGAACCCCCATAACAGCAATACCCACAGGAACCCCCATAACAGCAATACCCACAGGGACCCCCATAACAGCGATAGTCACAGGGACCCCATAACAGCGATAGTCACAGGGACCCCTTAACAGAAATAGTCACTGGGACCCCATAACAGCAATAGTCACAGGGACCCCATAACAGCGATAGTCACAGGGACCCCATAACAGCAATAGTCACAGGGACCCCATAACAGCAATAGTCACAGGGACCCCATAACAGCAATAGACACAGGGGCCCCCGGAACAGCAATAGTCGCAGGGACCCCATAACAGCGATAGTCACAGAGACCCCATAACAGCAATAGTCACAGGGACCCCATAACAGCGATAGTCACAGGGACCCCATAACAGCAATAGACACAGGGGCCCCCGGAACAGCAATAGTCACAGGGACCCCCATAAAAGCAATAGTCACAGGGACCCCCATAACAGCGATAGTCACAGGGACCCCCATAACAGCAATACCCACAGGAACCCCCATAACAGCAATACCCACAGGAACCCCCATAACAGCAATACCCACAGGGACCCCCATAACAGCGATAGTCACAGGGACCCCATAACAGCGATAGTCACAGGATCACCTTAACAGCAATAGTCACAGGGACCCCATAACAGCAATAGTCACAGGATCACCTTAACAGCAATAGTCACAGGGACCCCATAACAGCGATAGTCACTGGGGCCCCCATAACAGCAATAGTCACAGGGACCCCCATAACAGCAATAGTCACAGGGACCCCCATAACAGCGATAGTCACTGGGGCCCCCATAACAGCAATAGTCACAGGGACCCCCATAACAGCAATAGTCACAGGGACCCTCATAACAGCAATAGTCACAGGGACCCTCATAACAGCAATAGTCACAGGGACCCCCATAACAGCGATAGTCACAGGGACCCCATAACAGCAATAGTCACAGGGACCCCCATAACAGCGATAGTCACAGGGACCCCATAACAGCAATAGTCACAGGGACCCCCATAACAGCGATAGTCACAGGATCACCTTAACAGCAATAGTCACAGGGACCCCCATAACAGCGATAGTCACAGGGACCCCCATAACAGCAATAGTCACAGGGACCCCATAACAGCAATAGTCACAGGGACCGCCATAACAGCGATAGTCACAGGGACCCCATAACAGCAATAGTCACAGGGACCCCCATAACAGCAATAGTCACAGGAACCCCATAACAGCAATAGTCACAGGGACCCCATAACAGCGATAGTCACAGGGACCCCATAACAGCAATAGTCACTGGGACCCCCATAACAGCAATAGTCACAGGGACCCCATAAAAGGAATAGTCACAGGGACCCCATAACAGCATTAGTCACAGGGACACCCATAACAGCAATAGTCACAGGGACCCCTTAACAGAAATAGTCACTGGGACCCCATAACAGCAATAGTCACAGGGACCCCATAACAGCGATAGTCACAGGGACCCCATAACAGCAATAGTCACAGGGACCCCATAACAGCAATAGTCACAGGGACCCCATAACAGCAATAGACACAGGGGCCCCCGGAACAGCAATAGTCGCAGGGACCCCATAACAGCGATAGTCACAGAGACCCCATAACAGCAATAGTCACAGGGACCCCATAACAGCGATAGTCACAGGGACTCCATAACAGCAATAGTCACAGGGACCCCCATAACAGCGATAGTCACAGGGACCCCCATAACAGCAATACCCACAGGAACCCCCATAACAGCAATACCCACAGGAACCCCCATAACAGCAATACCCACAGGGACCCCCATAACAGCGATAGTCACAGGATCACCTTAACAGCAATAGTCACAGGGACCCCATAACAGCAATAGTCACAGGATCACCTTAACAGCAATAGTCACAGGGACCCCATAACAGCGATAGTCACTGGGGCCCCCATAACAGCAATAGTCACAGGGACCCCCATAACAGCAATAGTCACAGGGACCCCCATAACAGCGATAGTCACTGGGGCCCCCATAACAGCAATAGTCACAGGGACCCCCATAACAGCAATAGTCACAGGGACCCTCATAACAGCAATAGTCACAGGGACCCTCATAACAGCAATAGTCACAGGGACCCCCATAACAGCGATAGTCACAGGGACCCCATAACAGCAATAGTCACAGGGACCCCCATAACAGCGATAGTCACAGGATCACCTTAACAGCAATAGTCACAGGGACCCCCATAACAGCGATAGTCACAGGGACCCCATAACAGCGATAGTCACAGGGACCCCATAACAGCGATAGTCACAGGGACCCCCATAACAGCGATAGTCACAGGGACCCCATAACAGCAATAGTATCAGGGACCCCATAACAGCAATAGTCACAGGGACCCCCATAACAGCAATACCCACAGGGACCCCATAACAGCAATAGTCACAGGGACCCCATAACAGCAATAGTCACTGGGACCCCCATAAGAGGAATAGTCACACGGACCCCATAACAGCAATAGTCACAGGGACCCCATAACAGCAATAGTCACAGGGACCCCATAACAGCAATAGTCACAGGGACCCCATAACAGCAATAGTCGCAGGGACCCCATAACAGCAATAGTCACAGGGACCCCCATAACAGCAATAGTCACAGGGACCCCCATAACAGCAATAGTCACTGGGACCCCCATAAAAGGAATAGTCACAGGGACCCCATAACAGCAATAGTCACAGGGACCCCATAACAGCAATAGTCACAGGGACCCCATAACAGATATTGTCACAGGGACCCCCATAACAGCAATAGTCACAGGGACCCCATAACAGCGATAGTCACAGGGACCCCAGAACAGCGATAGTCGCAGGGACCCCATAACAGCGATAGTCACAGGGACCCCCATAACAGCAATAGTCACAGGGACCCCCATAACAGCTATAGTCACTGGGACCCCCATAACAGCAATAGTCACAGGGACCCCCATAACAGCAATAGTCACTGGGACCCCCATAACAGCAATAGTCACAGGGACCCCCATAACAGCAATAGTCACAGAGACCCCATAACAGCAATAGTCCCAGGGACCCCATAACAGCAATAGTCACAGGGACTCCATAACAGCAATAGTCACAGGGACCCCATAACAGCAATAGTCACAGGGACCCCATAACAGCGATAGTCGCAGGGACCCCATAACAGCGATAGTCACAGGGACCCCATAACAGCGATAGTCACAGAGACCCCATAACAGCAATAGTCACAGGGACCCCCATAACAGCAATAGTCACAGGGAACCCATAACAGCAATAGTCACAGGGACCCCATAACAGCAATAGTCACAGGGACCCCATAACAGCAATAGTCACAGGGAACCCATAACAGCGATAGTCACAGAGACCCCATAACAGCAATAGTCACAGGGACCCCCATAACAGCAATAGTCACAGGAACCCCATAACAGCAATAGTCACAGGGACCCCATAACAGCGATAGTCACAGGGACCCCCATAACAGCAATAGTCACAGGGACCCCATAACAGCGATAGTCACAGGGACCCCATAACAGCAATAGTCACAGGGACCCCATAACAGCAATAGTCACAGGGGCCCCCGGAACAGCAATAGTCGCAGGGACCCCATAACAGCAATAGTCACTGGGACCCCCATAACAGCAATAGTCACAGGGACCCCATAAAAGGAATAGTCACAGGGACCCCATAACAGCATTAGTCACAGGGACACCCATAACAGCAATAGTCACAGGGACCCCTTAACAGAAATAGTCACTGGGACCCCATAACAGCAATAGTCACAGGGACCCCATAACAGCGATAGTCACAGGGACCCCATAACAGCAATAGTCACAGGGACCCCATAACAGCAATAGTCACAGGGACCCCATAACAGCAATAGACACAGGGGCCCCCGGAACAGCAATAGTTGCAGGGACCCCATAACAGCGATAGTCACAGAGACCCCATAACAGCAATAGTCACAGGGACCCCCCTAATATCAAGTCACAGGGACCCCATAACAGCGATAGTCACAGGGACCCCATAACAGCAATAGACACAGGGGCCCCCGGAACAGCAATAGTCACAGGGACCCCCATAAAAGCAATAGTCACAGGGACCCCATAACAGCGATAGTCACAGGGACCCCATAACAGCAATAGTCGCAGGGACCCCATAACAGCAATAGTCACAGGGACCCCATAACAGCAATAGTCGCAGGGACCCCATAACAGCAATAGTCACAGGGACCCCATAACAGCAATAGTCACAGGGACTCCATAATAGCAATAGTCACAGGGACCCCCCTAATATCAAGTCACAGGGACCCCCGTAACAGCAATAGTCACAGGGACCCCATAACAGCGATAGTCACAGGGACCCCCATAACAGCAATAGTCACAGGGACCCCAATAACAGCAATAGTCACAGGGACCCCCATAACAGCGATAGTCACAGGGACCCCATAACAGAAATAGTCACAGGGACCCCATAACAGCGATAGTCACAGGGACCCCCATAACAGCAATAGTCACAGGGACCCCATAACAGCAATAGTCACAGGGACCCCTTAACAGCGATAGTCCCAAGGACCCCCATAAATGCAATAGTCACAGGGACCCCCATAACAGCAATAGTCACAGGGACCCCCATAACAGCAATAGTCACAGGGACCCCCATAACAGCAATGGTCACACGGACCCCCTTAACAGCAATAGTCCCAAGGACCCCCATAAATGCAATAGTCACAGGGACCCCCATAACAGCAATAGTCACAGGGACCCCCATAACAGCAATAGTCACAGGGACCCCCATAACAGCAATAGTCACAGGGGCCACCATAACAGCAATAGTCACAGGGACCCCATAACAGCAATAGTCACAGGGACCCCATAACAGCGTAAGTCGCAGGGACCCCATAACAGCAATAGTCACAGGGACCCCCATAACAGCAATAGTCACAGGGACCCCCATAACAGCAATAGTCACTGGGACCCCCATAAAAGGAATAGTCACAGGGACCCCATAACAGCAATAGTCACAGGGACCCCATAACAGCAATAGTCACAGGGACCCCATAACAGCAATAGTCACAGGGACCCCATAACAGATATTGTCACAGGGACCCCATAACAGCGATAGTCACAGGGACCCCCATAACAGCAATAGTCACAGGGACCCCCATAACAGCAATAGTCACTGGGACCCCCATAACAGCAATAGTCACAGGGACCCCCATAACAGCAATAGTCACAGAGACCCCATAACAGCAATAGTCACAGGGACCCCCATAACAGCAATAGTCACAGGGACCCCATAACAGCTATAGTCACAGGGACCCCCGTAACAGCAATAGTCACAGGGACCCCATAACAGCGATAGTCGCAGGGACCCCATAACAGCGATAGTCACAGGGACCCCATAACAGCGATAGTCACAGGGACCCCATAACAGCAATACCCACAGGGACCCCATAACAGCAATAGTCACAGGGACCCCATAACAGCGATAGTCACAGGGACCCCATAACAGCAATACCCACAGGGACCCCATAACAGCAATAGTCACAGGCACCCCATAACAGCGATAGTCACAGGGACCCCATAACAGCGATAGTCACAGAGACCCCCTAACAGCGATAGTCACAGGGACCCCATAACAGCGATAGTCACAGGGACCCCCATAACAGCAATAGTCACAGGGACCCCCATAACAGCAATAGTCACAGGGACCCCATAACAGCAATAGTCACAGGGACCCCATAACAGCAATAGTCACAGGGACCCCATAACAGCGATAGTCGCAGGGACCCCATAACAGCGATAGTCACAGGGACCCCATAACAGCGATAGTCACAGAGACCCCATAACAGCAATACCCACAGGGACCCCATAACAGCAATAGTCACAGGGACCCCCATAACAGCAATAGTCACAGGGAACCCATAACAGCAATAGTCACAGGGACCCCATAACAGCAATAGTCACAGGGACCCCATAACAGCAATAGTCACAGGGAACCCATAACAGCGATAGTCACAGAGACCCCATAACAGCAATAGTCACAGGGACCCCCATAACAGCAATAGTCACAGGAACCCCATAACAGCAATAGTCACAGGGACCCCATAACAGCGATAGTCACAGGGACCCCCATAACAGCAATAGTCACAGGGACCCCCATAACAGCGATAGTCACAGGGACCCCATAACAGCAATAGTCACAGGGACCCCATAACAGCGATAGTCACAGGGACCCCATAACAGCAATAGTCACAGGGACCCCATAACAGCAATAGTCACAGGGACCCCATAACAGCAATAGACACAGGGGCCCCCGGAACAGCAATAGTCGCAGGGACCCCATAACAGCAATAGTCACTGGGACCCCCATAACAGCAATAGTCACAGGGACCCCATAAAAGGAATAGTCACAGGGACCCCATAACAGCATTAGTCACAGGGACACCCATAACAGCAATAGTCACAGGGACCCCTTAACAGAAATAGTCACTGGGACCCCATAACAGCAATAGTCACAGGGACCCCATAACAGCGATAGTCACAGGGACCCCATAACAGCAATAGTCACAGGGACCCCATAACAGCAATAGTCACAGGGACCCCATAACAGCAATAGACACAGGGGCCCCCGGAACAGCAATAGTCGCAGGGACCCCATAACAGCGATAGTCACAGAGACCCCATAACAGCAATAGTCACAGGGACCCCATAACAGCGATAGTCACAGGGACCCCATAACAGCAATAGACACAGGGGCCCCCGGAACAGCAATAGTCACAGGGACCCCCATAAAAGCAATAGTCACAGGGACCCCATAACAGCGATAGTCACAGGGACCCCATAACAGCAATAGTCGCAGGGACCCCATAACAGCAATAGTCACAGGGACCCCATAACAGCAATAGTCGCAGGGACCCCATAACAGCAATAGTCACAGGGACCCCATAACAGCAATAGTCACAGGGACTCCATAATAGCAATAGTCACAGGGACCCCCCTAATATCAAGTCACAGGGACCCCCGTAACAGCAATAGTCACAGGGACCCCATAACAGCGATAGTCACAGGGACCCCCATAACAGCAATAGTCACAGGGACCCCAATAACAGCAATAGTCACAGGGACCCCCATAACAGCGATAGTCACAGGGACCCCATAACAGAAATAGTCACAGGGACCCCATAACAGCGATAGTCACAGGGACCCCCATAACAGCAATAGTCACAGGGACCCCATAACAGCAATAGTCACAGGGACCCCTTAACAGCGATAGTCCCAAGGACCCCCATAAATGCAATAGTCACAGGGACCCCCATAACAGCAATAGTCACAGGGACCCCCATAACAGCAATAGTCACAGGGACCCCCATAACAGCAATGGTCACACGGACCCCCTTAACAGCAATAGTCCCAAGGACCCCCATAAATGCAATAGTCACAGGGACCCCCATAACAGCAATAGTCACAGGGACCCCCATAACAGCAATAGTCACAGGGACCCCCATAACAGCAATAGTCACAGGGGCCACCATAACAGCAATAGTCACAGGGACCCCATAACAGCAATAGTCACAGGGACCCCATAACAGCGTAAGTCGCAGGGACCCCATAACAGCAATAGTCACAGGGACCCCCATAACAGCAATAGTCACAGGGACCCCCATAACAGCAATAGTCACTGGGACCCCCATAAAAGGAATAGTCACAGGGACCCCATAACAGCAATAGTCACAGGGACCCCATAACAGCAATAGTCACAGGGACCCCATAACAGCAATAGTCACAGGGACCCCATAACAGATATTGTCACAGGGACCCCATAACAGCGATAGTCACAGGGACCCCCATAACAGCAATAGTCACAGGGACCCCCATAACAGCAATAGTCACTGGGACCCCCATAACAGCAATAGTCACAGGGACCCCCATAACAGCAATAGTCACAGAGACCCCATAACAGCAATAGTCACAGGGACCCCCATAATAGCAATAGTCACAGGGACCCCATAACAGCTATAGTCACAGGGACCCCCGTAACAGCAATAGTCACAGGGACCCCATAACAGCGATAGTCGCAGGGACCCCATAACAGCGATAGTCACAGGGACCCCATAACAGCGATAGTCACAGGGACCCCATAACAGCAATACCCACAGGGACCCCATAACAGCAATAGTCACAGGGACCCCATAACAGCGATAGTCACAGGGACCCCATAACAGCAATACCCACAGGGACCCCATAACAGCAATAGTCACAGGCACCCCATAACAGCGATAGTCACAGGGACCCCATAACAGCGATAGTCACAGAGACCCCCTAACAGCGATAGTCACAGGGACCCCATAACAGCGATAGTCCCAGGGACCCCATAACAGCAATAGTCACAGGAACCCCATAAAAGGAATAGTCACAGGGACCCCATAAAAGGAATAGTCACAGGGACCCCATAACAGCGATAGTCACAGGGACACCCATAACAGCAATAGTCACAGGGACCCCATAACAGCGATAGTCACAGGAACCCCATAACAGCGATAGTCACAGGGACACCCATAACAGCAATAGTCACAGGGACCCCATAACAGCAATAGTCACAGGGACCCCATAACAGCGATAGTCACAGGAACCCCATAACAGCGATAGTCACAGGAACCCCATAACAGCAATAGTCCCAGGGACCCCATAACAGCAATAGTCCCAGGGACCCCATAACAGCAATAGTCACAGGAACCCCATAAAAGGAATAGTCACAGGGACCCCATAAAAGGAATAGTCACAGGGACCCCATAACAGCGATAGTCACAGGGACACCCATAACAGCAATAGTCACAGGGACCCCATAACAGAAATAGTCACAGGGACCCCCCTAATATCAAGTCACAGGGACCCCCATAACAGCAATAGTCACAGGGACCCCATAACAGCAATAGTCACAGGGACCCCATAACAGCAATAGTCGCAGGGACCCCATAACAGCGATAGTCACAGGGACCCCATAACAGCGATAGTCACAGGGACCCCATAACAGCGATAGTCACAGAGACCCCATAACAGCAATAGTCACAGGGACTCCATAACAGCAATAGTCACTGGGGCCCCCATAACAGCAATAGTCCCAGGGACTCCATAATAGCAATAGTCACAGGGACTCCATAACAGCAATAGTCACAGGGACTCCATAATAGCAATAGTCACAGGGACCCCCATAACAGCGATAGTCACAGGGACTCCATAACAGCAATAGTCACAGGGACCACCATGACAGCGATAGTCACAGGGACCCCATAACAGCGATAGTCACAGGGACCCCATAACAGCGATAGTCACAGGGACCCCATAACAGCGATAGTCACAGGGACCCCCATAACAGCAATAGTCACAGGGACTCCATAATAGCAATAGTCACAGGGACCCCCATAACAGCGATAGTCACAGGGACCCCCGTAACAGCAATAGTCACAGGGACTCCATAACAGCAATAGTCCCAGGGACCCCATAACAGCAATAGTCACAGGGACCCCCATAACAGCGATAGTCACAGGGACCCCCCTAATATCAAGTCACAGGGACCCCCGTAACAGCAATAGTCACAGGGACCCCATAACAGCAATAGTCACAGGATCCCCTTAACAGCGATAGTCCCAAGGACCCCCATAAATGCAATAGTCACAGGGACCCCCATAACAGCAATAGTCACAGGGACCCCCATAACAGCAATAGTCACAGGGACCCCCATAACAGCAATGGTCACACGGACCCCCTTAACAGCAATAGTCCCAAGGACCCCCATAACAGCAATAGTCACAGGGACCCCCATAACAGCAATAGTCACAGGGACCCCCATAACAGCAATAGTCCCAGGGACCCCATAACAGCAATAGTCGCGGGGACCCCCATAACAACAATAGTCACAGGGACCCCCATAACAGCAATAGTCACAGGGACCCCATAACAGCAATAGTCACAGGGACCCCCATAACAGCGATAGTCACAGGGACCCCATAACAGCAATAGTCACAGGGAACCCCTCAACAGCAAAAGTCACAGGGACCCCCATAACAGCAATAGTCACAGGGACCCCATAACAGCAATAGTCCCAGGGACCCCATAACAGCAATAGTCACAGGGACCCCCAAAACAGCAATAGTCACAGGGACCCCCATAACAGCAATAGTCACAGGGACCCCACTAACAGATATAGTCACAGGGACCCCAATAACAGCTCTAGTCACAGGGACCCCAATAACAGCTATAGTCACAGGGACCCCCAAAACAGCAATAGTCACAGGGACTCCATAACAGCAATAGTCCCAGGGACCCCATAACAGCAATAGTCCCAGGGACCCCATAACAGCAATAGTCACAGGGACCCCCATAACAGCAATAGTCACAGGGACTCCATAACAGCAATAGTCCCAGGGACCCCATAACAGCAATAGACGCAGGGACCCCCCTATTATCAAGTCACAGGGACCCCCATAATAGCAATAGTCACAGGGACCCCATAACAGCGATAGTCACAGGGACCCCATAACAGCAATAGTCACAGGGACCCCCATAACAGCAATAGTCACAGGGACCCCCATAACAGCGATAGTCCCACGGACCCCATAACAGCAATAGTCACAGGGACCCCCATAACAGCGATAGTCCCACGGACCCCATAACAGCAATAGTCACAGGGACCCCATAACAGCGATAGTCACAGGGACCCCATAACAGCGATAGTCACAGGGACCCCCATAACAACAATAGTCACAGGGACCCCCATAACAACAATAGTCACAGGGACCCCCATAACAGCAATAGTCCCAGGGACCCCCATAACAGCAATAGTCCCAGGGACCCCATAACAGCAATAGTCACAGGGACCCCATAACAGCAATAGTCACAGGGACCCCCATAACAGCAATAGTCACAGGGACTCCATAACAGCAATAGTCCCAGGGACCCGCCTAATATCAAGTCACAGGTACCCCCGTAACAGCAATAGTCACAGGGACCCCCCATAACAGCAATAGTCGCAGGGACCCCATAACAGCGATAGTCACAGGGACTCCATAACAGCAATAGTCACAGGGACCCCCATAAGAGCAATACCCACAGGGACCCCCATGACAGCAATAGTCACAGGGACCCCCATAACAGCAATAGTCGCAGGGACCCCATAACAGCAATAGTCACAGGGACCCCATAACAGCGATAGTCACAGGGACCCCATAACAGCAATACCCACAGGGACCCCCATGACAGCAATAGTCACAGGGACCCCCCATAACAGCAATAGTCACAGGGACCCCCCATAACAGCAATAGTCACAGGGACCTCATAACAGCAGTAGTCACAGGGACCCCCAATAACAGCAATAGTCACTGGGACCCCATAGCAGCGATAGTCGCAGGGACCCCATAACAGCGATAGTCACAGGGACTCCATAACAGCAATAGTCACAGGGACCCCCATAAGAGCAATACCCACAGGGACCCCCATGACAGCAATAGTCACAGGGACCCCCATAACAGCAATAGTCGCAGGGACCCCATAACAGCAATAGTCACAGGGACCCCATAACAGCAATAGTCACAGGGACCCCATAACAGCAATAGTCACAGGGACCCCATAACAGCGATAGTCACAGGGACCCCATAACAGCAATAGTCACAGGGACCCCATAACAGCAATAGTCACTGGGGCCCCCATAACAGCAATAGTCACAGGGACCCCATAACAGCAATAGTCACAGGGACCCCCCATAACAGCAATAGTCACAGGGACCCCATAACAGCAATAGTCACAGGGACCCCCCATAACAGCAATAGTCACAGGGACCCCATAACAGCAATAGTCACTGGGACCCCATAGCAGCGATAGTCGCAGGGACCCCATAACAGCGATAGTCACAGGGACCCCCATAACAGCAATAGTCACAGAGACCCCATAACAGCAATAGTCACTGGGGCCCCCATAACAGCAATAGTCACAGGGACCCCATAACAGCAATAGTCACAGGGACCCCCATAACAGCAATAGTCACAGGGACCCCCATAACAGCAATAGTCACAGGGACCCCCATAACAGCAATAGTCACAGGGACCCCATAACAGCAATAGTCACAGGGACCCCATAACAGCAATAGTCACTGGGGCCCCCATAACAGCAATAGTCACAGGGACCCCCATAACAGCAATAGTCACAGGGACCCCATAACAGCAATAGTCACTGGGGCCCCCATAACAGCAATAGTCACAGGGACCCCATAACAGCAATAGTCACAGGGACCCCCCATAACAGCAATAGTCACAGGGACCCCATAACAGCAATAGTCACAGGGCCCCCCCATAACAGCAATAGTCACAGGGACCCCATAACAGCAATAGTCACTGGGACCCCATAGCAGCGATAGTCGCAGGGACCCCATAACAGCGATAGTCACAGGGACCCCCATAACAGCAATAGTCACAGAGACCCCATAACAGCAATAGTCACTGGGGCCCCCATAACAGCAATAGTCACAGGGACCCCATAACAGCAATAGTCACAGGGACCCCCATAACAGCAATAGTCACAGGGACCCCATAACAGCAATAGTCACAGGGACCCCCATAACAGCAATAGTCACAGGGACCCCATAACAGCAATAGTCACAGGGACCCCATAACAGCAATAGTCACTGGGGCCCCCATAACAGCAATAGTCACAGGGCCCCCATAACAGCAATAGTCACAGGGACCCCCATAACAGCAATAGTCACAGGGACCCTATAACAGCAATAGTCACAGGGACCCCATAACAGCAATAGTCACAGGGACCCCATAACAGCAATAGTCACAGGGACCCCATAACAGCAATACCCACAGGGACCCCCATGACAGCAATAGTCACAGGGACCCCCATAACAGCGATAGTCACAGGGACCCCATAACAGCAATAGTCCCAGGGACCCCATAACAGCGATAGTCGCAGGGACCCCATAACAGCGATAGTCACAGGGACCCCATAACAGCGATAGTCACAGGGACCCCCGTAACAGCAATAGTCACAGGGACCCCATAACAGCAATAGTCACAGGGACCCCATAACAGCGATAGTCGCAGGGACCCCATAACAGCGATAGTCGCAGGGACCCCATAACAGCAATAGTCACAGGGACCCCATAACAGCAATAGTCACAGGGACCCCCATAACAGCAATAGTCACAGGGACCCCCATAACAGCAATAGTCACAGGGACCCCCATAACAGCAATAGTCACAGGGACCCCATAACAGCGATAGTCACAGGGACCCCCGTAACAGCAATAGTCACAGGGACCCCATAACAGCAATAGTCACAGGGACCCCATAACAGCGATAGTCACAGGGACCCCCGTAACAGCAATAGTCACAGGGACCCCATAACAGCAATAGTCACAGGGACCCCATAACAGCGATAGTGAAAGGGACCCCATAACAGCGATAGTCACAGGGACCCCATAACAGAAATAGTCACAGGGACCCCCATAACAGCAATAGTCACACGGACCCCCTTAACAGCAATAGTCCCAAGGACCCCCATAACAGCAATAGTCACAGGGACCCCCATAACAGCAATAGTCGCAGGGACCCCCCTAATATAAAGTCACAGGAACCCCCGTAACAGCAATAGTCACAGGGACCCCATAACAGCAATAGTCACAGGGACCCCATAACAGCAATAGTCACAGGGACCCCCTTAACAGCAATAGTCACAGTGACCCCCCTAACAGCAATAGTCCCAGGGCCCCCCCTAACAGCAATAGTCACAGGGACCCCATAACAGCGATAGTCACAGGGACCCCATAATAGCGATAGTCACAGGGACCCCATAAAAGCGATAGTCACAGGGACCCCATAACAGCAATAGTCGCAGGGACCCCCCTATTATCAAGTCACAGGGACCCCCATAATAGCAATAGTCACAGGGACCCCATAACAGCAATAGTCACAGGGAACCCATAACAGCAATAGTCACAGGGACCCCATAACAGCGATAGTCACAGGGACCCCATAACAGCGATAGTCACAGGGACCCCCATAACAGCGATAGTCACAGGGACCCCATAACAGCGATAGTCACAGGGACCGCCATAACAGCGATAGTCACAGGGACCCCATAACAGCGATAGTCACAGGGACCCCCATAACAGCGATAGTCCCAGGGACCCCATAACAGCAATAGTCACAGGGACCCCATAACAGTGATAGTCACAGGGACCCCATAACAGTGATAGTCACAGGGACCCCATAACAGCGATAGTCACAGGGACCCCCATAACAACAATAGTCACAGGGACCCCCATAACAACAATAGTCACAGGGACCCCCATAACAACAATAGTCACAGGGACCCCCATAACAGCAATAGTCACAGGGACCCCCATAACAGCAATAGTCACAGGGACTCCATAACAGCAATAGTCCCAGGGACCCCATAACAGCAATAGTCACAGGAACCCCCGTAACAGCAATAGTCACAGGGACCCCAAAACAGCAATAGTCACAGGGACCCCCATAACAGCGATATTCACAGGGACCCCATAACAGCAATAGTCACAGGGACCCCCATAACAGCAATAGTCACAGGGACCCCCCTAATATCAAATCACAGGGACCCCCGTAACAGCAATAGTCACAGGGACCCCATAACAGCAATAGTCACAGGGACCCCCATAACAGCAATAGTCACAGGGACTCCATAACAGCAATAGTCACAGGGACCCCCGTAACAGCAATAGTCACAGGGACCCCATAACAGCAATAGTCACAGGGACCCCCATAACAGCGATAGTCACAGGGACCCCCATAACAGCGATAGTCACAGGGACCCCCATAACAGCGATAGTCCCAGGGACCCCATAACAGCAATAGTCACAGGGACCCCATAACAGTGATAGTCACAGGGACCCCGTAACAGCAATCGTCACAGGGACCCCATAACAGCGATAGTCACAGGGACCCCATAACAGCGATAGTCACAGGGACCCCCATAACAGCAATAGTCACAGGGACCCCCATAACAGCAATAGTCACAGGGACTCCTTAACAGCAATAGTCCCAGGGACCCCATAACAGCAATAGTCACAGGAACCCCCGTAACAGCAATAGTCACAGGGACCCCAAAACAGCAATAGTCACAGGGACCCCCATAACAGCGATATTCACAGGGACCCCATAACAGCAATAGTCACAGGGACCCCCATAACAGCAATAGTCACAGGGACCCCCCTAATATCAAGTCACAGGGACCCCCGTAACAGCAATAGTCACAGGGACCCCCCTAATATCAAGTCACAGGGACCCCCGTAACAGCAATAGTCACAGGGACCCCATAACAGCAATAGTCACAGGGACCCCCATGACAGCAATAGTCACAGGGACCCCCATGACAGCAATAGTCACAGGGACCCCCATAACAGCGATAGTCACAGGGACCCCATAACAGCAATAGTCCCAGGGACCCCATAACAGCGATAGTCGCAGGGACCCCATAACAGCGATAGTCACAGGGACCCCCGTAACAGCAATAGTCACAGGGACCCCCGTAACAGCAATAGTCACAGGGACCCCATAACAGCAATAGTCACAGGGACCCCATAACAGCAATAGTCACAGGGACCCCATAACAGCGATAGTCACAGGGACCCCATAACAACGATAGTCACAGGGACCCCATAACAGCAATACCCACAGGGACCCCATAACAGCGATAATCACAGGGACCCCCGTAACAGCAATCATCACAGGGACCCCATAACAGCGATAGTCACAGGGACCCCATAACAGCGATAGTCACAGGGACCCCCATAACAGCGATAGTCACAGGGACCCCCAAAACAGCAATAGTCACAGGGACCCCATAACAGCAATAGTCACAGGGACCCCCGTAACAGCAATAGTCACAGGGACCCCATAACAGCAATAGTCACAGGGACCCCATAACAGCAATAGTCACAGGGACCCCCTTAACAGCAATAGTCACAGGGACCACCATAACAGCGATTGTCATATGCACCCCCGTCACAGCATTAGTCACAGGGACCCCATAACAGCGATAGTCACAGGGACCCCATAACAGCAATAGTCACAGGGACCCCATAACAGCGATAGTCACAGGGACCCCATGACAGCATTAGTCACAGGGACCCCCATGACAGCAATAGTCACAGGGACCCCCATAACAGCGATAGTCACAGGGACCCCATAACAGCAATAGTCCCAGGGACCCCATAACAGCGATAGTCGCAGGGACCCCATAACAGCGATAGTCACAGGGACCCCCGTAACAGCAATAGTCACAGGGACCCCATAACAGCAATAGTCACAGGGACCCCATAACAGCAATAGTCACAGGGACCCCATAACAGCGATAGTCGCAGGGACCCCATAACAGCAATAGTCACAGGGACCCCATAACAGCAATAGTCACAGGGACCCCCATAACAGCAATAGTCACAGGGACCCCATAACAGCAATACCCACAGGGACCCCATAACAGCGATAATCACAGGGACCCCCGTAACAGCAATCATCACAGGGACCCCATAACAGCGATAGTCACAGGGACCCCATAACAGCGATAGTCACAGGGACCCCCATAACAGCAATAGTCACAGGGACCCCATAACAGCAATAGTCACAGGGACCCCATAACAGCAATAGTCACAGGGACCCCCAAAACAGCAATAGTCACAGGGACCCCATAACAGCAATAGTCACAGGGACCCCATAACAGCAATAGTCCCAGGGACCCCATAACAGCAATAGTCACAGGGACCCCCCTATTATCAAGTCACAGGGACCCCCATAATAGCAATAGTCACAGGGACCCCATAACAGCGAAAGTCAGAGGGACCCCATAACAGCAATAGTCACAGGGACCCCCATAACAGCAATAGTCACAGGAACCCCATAACAGCGATAGTCACAGGGACCCCCATAACAGCGATAGTCCCAGGGACCCCATAACAGCAATAGTCCCAGGGACCCCATTACAGTGATAGTCACAGGGACCCCATAACAGCAATAGTCACAGGGACCCCATAACAGCAATAGTCACAGGGACCCCATAACAGCAATAGTCATAGGGACCCCCAAAACAGCAATAGTCATAGGGACCCCCAAAACAGCAATAGTCACAGGGACCCCCATAACAGCAATAGTCACAGGGACCCCACTAACAGATATAGTCACAGGGACCCCAATAACAGCTATAGTCACAGGGACCCCCAAAACAGCAATAGTCACAGGATCCCCTTAACAGCAATAGTCACAGGGACCCCCATAAATGCAATAGTCCCAGGGCCCCCCCTAACAGCAATAGTCACAGGGACCCCATAACAGCGATAGTCACAGGGACCCCATAATAGCGATAGTCACAGGGACCCCATAAAAGCGATAGTCACAGGGACCCCATAACAGCGATAATTTACAGGGACCCCATAACAGCGATAGTCACAGGGACCCCCATAACAGCGATAGTCACAGGGACCCCCATAAAAACAATAGTCACAGGGACCCCATAACAGCAATAGTCACAGGGACCCCCATAACAGCAATAGTCACAGGGACCCCATAACAGCAATAGTCACAGGGACCCCCATAACAGCAATAGTCACAGGGACCCCCATAAAAACAATAGTCACAGGGACCCCATAACAGCAATAGTCACAGGGACCCCCATAACAGCAATAGTCACAGGGACCCCATAACAGCGATAGTCGCAGGGACCCCATAACAGCGATAGTCACAGGGACCCCATAAAAGCGATAGTCACAGGAACCCCATAACAGCGATAATTTACAGGGACCCCATAACAGCGATAGTCACAGGGACCACCATAACAGCAATAGTCCCAGGGACCCCATAACAGCAATAGTCACAGGGACCCCCCTATTATCAAGTCACAGGGACCCCCATAATAGCAATAGTCACAGGGACCCCATAACAGCGAAAGTCAGAGGGACCCCATAACAGCAATAGTCACAGGGACCCCCATAACAGCAATAGTCACAGGAACCCCATAACAGCGATAGTCACAGGGACCCCCATAACAGCGATAGTCCCAGGAACCCCATAACAGCAATAGTCCCAGGGACCCCATTACAGTGATAGTCACAGGGACCCCATAACAGCGATAGTCACAGGGACCCCCATAACAACAATAGTCACAGGGACTCCATAACAGCAATAGTCACAGGGACCCCATAACAGCAATAGTCACAGGGACCCCCATAACAGCGATAGTCACAGGACCCCATAACAGCAATACCCACAGGGACCCCCATAACAGCAATAGTCACAGGGACCCCCATAACAACAATAGTCACAGGGACCCCCATAACAGCAATAGTCACAGGGACCCCCATAACAGCAATAGTCACAGGGACCCCCATAACAGCAATAGTCACAGGGACTCCATAACAGCAATAGTCCCAGGGACCCCATAACAGCAATAGTCACAGGGACCCCCGTAACAGCAATAGTCACAGGGACCCCAAAACAGCAATAGTCACAGGGACCCCCATAACAGCGATATTCACAGGGACCCCATAACAGCAATATTCACAGGGACCCCATAACAGCAATAGTCACAGGGACCCCATAACAGCAATAGTCACAGGGACCCCATAACAGCGATAGTCACAGGGACTCCATAACAGCAATAGTCCCAGGGACCCCATAACAGCAATAGTCACAGGGACCCCCGTAACAGCAATAGTCACAGGGACCCCATAACAGCAATAGTCACAGGGACCCCCATAACAGCGATATTCACAGGGACCCCATAACAGCAATAGTCACATGGACCCCCATAACAGCAATAGTCCCAGGGACCCCATAACAGCAATAGTCGCAGGGACCCCCCTAATATCAAGTCACAGGGACCCCCATAATAGCAATAGTCACAGGGACCCCATAACAGCGATAGTCACAGGGACCCCATAACAGCAATAGTCACAGGGACCCCCATAACAACAATAGTCACAGGGACCCCATAACAGCAATAGTCCCAGGGACCCCATAACAGCAATAGTCACAGGGACCCCCCTAATATCAAGTCACAGGGACCCCCGTAACAGCAATAGTCACAGGGACCCCATAACAGCAATAGTCACAGGGACCCCCATAACAGCAATTGTCACAGGGACCCCCTTAACAGCAATAGTCACAGGGACCCCCTTAACAGCAATAGTCACAGGGACCACCATAACAGCGATTGTCATATGCACCCCCGTCACAGCATTAGTCACAGGGACCCCCATAACAGCGAGTCATATGCACCCCCGTAGCAACAATTGTCATAAAGACCCCCATAACAGCAATAGTCAAAGGACCCCATAACAGCAATAGTCACAGGGACCCCCATAACAGCGATAGTCACAGGGACCCCATAACAGCGATAGTCACAGGGACCCCATAACAGCGATAGTCACAGGGACCCCATAACAGCAATAGTCACAGGAACCCCATAACAGCGATAGTCACAGGGACCCCATAACAGCATTAGTCACAGGGACCCCCATGACAGCAATAGTCACAGGGACCCCCATAACAGCGATAGTCACAGGGACCCCATAACAGCAATAGTCACAGGGACCCCATAACAGCAATAGTCACAGGGACCCCATAACAGCAATAGTCACAGGGACCCCATAACAGCGATAGTCACAGGGACCCCATAACAGCATTAGTCACAGGGACCCCCATGACAGCAATAGTCACAGGGACCCCCATAACAGCGATAGTCACAGGGACCCCCGTAACAGCAATAGTCACAGGGACCCCATAACAGCAATAGTCACAGGGACCCCATAACAGCAATAGTCACAGGGACCCCATAACAGCGATAGTCGCAGGGACCCCATAACAGCAATAGTCACAGGGACCCCATAACAGCAATAGTCACAGGGACCCCCATAACAGCAATAGTCACAGGGACCCCATAACAGCAATAGTCACAGGGACCCCATAACAGCAATAGTCACAGGGACCCCATAACAGCAATAGTCACAGGGACCCCATAACAGCAATAGTCACAGGGACCCCATAACAGCAATAGTCACAGGGACCCCCGTAACAGCAATCGTCACAGGGACCCCATAACAGCGATAGTCACAGGGACCCCATAACAGCGATAGTCACAGGGACCCCCATAACAGCAATAGTCCCAGGGACTCCATAATAGCAATAGTCCCAGGGACCCCATAACAGCAATAGTCCCAGGGACCCCCCTAATATCAAGTCACAGGTACCCCCGTAACAGCAATAGTCACAGGGACACCCAAAACAGCAATAGTCACAGGATCCCCTTAACAGCGATAGTCCCAAGGACCCCCATAAATGCAATAGTCACAGGGACCCCCATAACAGCAATAGTCACAGGGACCCCCATAACAGCAATAGTCACAGGGACCCCATAACAGAAATAGTCACTGGGACCCCCATAACAGCAATAGTCACCGGGACCCCATAACAGCGATAGTCACAGGGACCCCATAATAGCAATAGTCACAGGGACCCCATAACAGCAATAGTCACAGGGACTCCATAATAGCAATAGTCCCAGGGACCCCATAACAGCAATAGTCACAGGGACCCCATAACAGCAATAGTCACAGGGACCCCCATAAATGCAATAGTCCCAGGGCCCCCCCTAACAGCAATAGTCACAGGGACCCCATAACAGCTATAGTCACAGGGACACCCAAAACAGCAATAGTCACTGGGACCCCCATAACAGCAATAGTCACAGGGACCCCATAACAGCAATAGTCACAGGGACCCCCATAAATGCAATAGTCCCAGGGCCCCCCCTAACAGCAATAGTCACAGGGACCCCATAACAGCGATAGTCACAGGGACCCCATAATAGCGATAGTCACAGGGACCCCATAACAGCGATAATTTACAGGGACCCCATAACAGCGATAGTCACAGGGACCCCATAACAGCAATACCCACAGGGACCCCATAACAGCAATAGTCACAGGGACTCCATAACAGCAATAGTCCCAGGGACCCCATAACAGCAATAGTCGCAGGGACCCCCCTATTATCAAGTCACAGGGACCCCCATAATAGCAATAGTCACAGGGACCCCCGTAACAGCAATAGTCACAGGGACCCTCATAACAGCAATAGTCACAGGGACCCCCATAACAGCGATAGTCCCAGGGACCCTATAACAGCAATAGTCACAGGGACCCCATAACAGTGATAGTCACAGGGACCCCATAACAGCGATAGTCACAGGGACCCCCATAACAACAATAGTCACAGGGACCCCCATAACAGCAATAGTCACAGGGACCCCCATAACAGCAATAGTCACAGGGACTCCATAACAGCAATAGTCCCAGGGACCCCATAACAGCAATAGTCACAGGGACCCCCGTAACAGCAATAGTCACAGGGACCCCATAACAGCAATAGTCACAGGGACCCCCATAACAGCGATATTCACAGGGACCCCATAACAGCAATAGTCACAGGGACCCCCATAACAGCAATAGTCACAGGGACTCCATAACAGCAATAGTCCCAGGGACCCCGTAACAGCAATAGTCACAGGGACCCCCGTAACAGCAATAGTCACAAGGACCCAATAACAGCAATAGTCACAGGGACCCCCATAACAGCGATATTCACAGGGACCCCATAACAGCAATAGTAACAGGGACCCCATAACAGCAATAGTCACAGGGACCCCCATAACAGCAATAGTCACAGGGACTCCATAATAGCAATAGTCCCAGGGACCCCATAACAGTAATAGTCACAGGGACTCCATAATAGCAATAGTCACAGGGACTCCATAATAGCAATAGTCCCAGGGACCCCATAACAGCAATAGTCCCAGGGACCCCCCTAATATCAAGTCACAGGTACCCCCGTAACAACAATAGTCACAGGGACCCCCCATAACAGCAATAGTCACAGGGGCCACCGTAACAGCAATAGTCACAGGGACTCCATAATAGCAATAGTCCCAGGGACCCCATAACAGCAATAGTCGCAGGGACCCCCCTAATATAAAGTCACAGGAACCCCCGTAACAGCAATAGTCACAGGGACCCCATAACAGCAATAGTCACAGGGACCCCCATAACAGAGATAGTCACAGGGACCCCATAACAGCAATAGTCACAGGGACCCCATAACAGCAATAGTCATAGGGACCCCCAAAACAGCAATAGTCACAGGGACCCCCATAACAGCAATAGTCACAGGGACCCCCATAACAGATATAGTCACAGGGACCCCCATAACAGCAATAGTCACAGGGACCCCCAAAACAGCAATAGTCACTGGGACCCCCATAACAGCAATAGTCACAGGGACCCCATAAAAGGAATAGTCACAGGGACCCCCATAATAGCATTAGTCACAGGGACCCCCATAACAGCAATAGTCACAGGGACCCCATAACAGAAATAGTCACAGGGACTCCATAACAGCAATAGTCACAGGGACTCCATAATAGCAATAGTCACAGGGACCCCATAACAGCAATAGTCACAGGGACTCCATAATAGCAATAGTCCCAGGGACCCCATAACAGCAATAGTCCCAGGGACCCCCCTAATATCAAGTCACAGGTACCCCCGTAACAGCAATAGTCACAGGGACACCCAAAACAGCAATAGTCACAGGATCCCCTTAACAGCGATAGTCCCAAGGACCCCCATAAATGCAATAGTCACAGGGACCCCCATAACAGCAATAGTCACAGGGACCCCCATAACAGCAATAGTCACACGGACCCCCTTAACAGCAATAGTCCCAAGGACCCCCATAAATGCAATAGTCACAGGGACCCCCATAACAGCATTAGTCACAGGGACCCCCATAACAGCATTAGTCACTGGGACCCCCATAACAGCAATAGTCACAGGGACCCCATAACAGCGATAGTCACAGGGACCCCATAACAGCAATAGTCACAGGGACCCCCATAACAGCGATAGTCACAGGGACCCCCGTAACAGCAATAGTCACAGGATCCCCTTAACAGCAATAGTCACAGGGACCCCATAACAGCAATAGTCACAGGGACCCCCATAACAGCGATAGTCACAGGGACCCCCGTAACAGCAATAGTCACAGGGACCCCATAGCAGCGATAGTCGCAGGGACCCCATAATAGCAATAGTCACAGGGACCCCATAACAGCAATAGTCACAGGGACTCCATAATAGCAATAGTCCCAGGGACCCCCCTAATATCAAGTCACAGGTACCCCCGTAACAGCAATAGTCACAGGGACACCCAAAACAGCAATAGTCACAGGATCCCCTTAACAGCGATAGTCCCAAGGACCCCCATAAATGCAATAGTCACAGGGACCCCCATAACAGCAATAGTCACAGGGACCCCCATAACAGCAATAGTCACAGGGACCCCCATAACAGCAATAGTCACAGGGACCCCCATAACAGCAATAGTCACACGGACCCCCTTAACAGCAATAGTCCCAAGGACCCCCATAAATGCAATAGTCACAGGGACCCCCATAACAGCAATAGTCACAGGGACCCCCATAACAGCAATAGTCACAGGGACCCCCCATAACAGCAATAGTCACAGGGGCCACCGTAACAGCAATAGTCCCAGGGACCCCATAACAGCAATAGTCGCAGGGACCCCCCTAATATAAAGTCACAGGAACCCCCGTAACAGCAATAGTCACAGGGACCCCATAACAGCAATAGTCAAAGGGACCCCCATAACAGAGATAGTCACAGGGACCCCATAACAGCAATAGTCACAGGGACCCCATAACAGCAATAGTCATAGGGACCCCCAAAACAGCAATAGTCACAGGGACCCCACTAACAGATATAGTCACAGGGACCCCAATAACAGCTATAGTCACAGGGACCCCCAAAACAGCAATAGTCACAGGATCCCCTTAACAGCAATAGTCCCAGGGCCCCCCCTAACAGCAATAGTCACAGGGACCCCATAACAGCGATAGTCACAGGGACCCCATAACAGCGATAGTCACAGGGACCCCATAATAGCGATAGTCACAGGGACCCCATAAAAGCGATAGTCACAGGGACCCCATAACAGCGATAATTTACAGGGACCCCATAACAGCGATAGTCACAGGGACCCCATAACAGCAATACCCACAGGGACCCCATAACAGCAATAGTCACAGGGACTCCATAACAGCAATAGTCACAGGGACCCCCATAACAGCAATAGTCACAGGGACTCCATAACAGCAATAGTCCCAGGGACCCCATAACAGCAATAGTCACAGGGACCCCCATAACAGCAATAGTCACAGGGACCCCATAACAGCAATAGTCACAGGGACCCCCATAACAGCGATATTCACAGGGACCCCATAACAGCAATAGTCACAGGGACCCCCATAACAGCAATAGTCCCAGGGACCCCATAACAGCAATAGTCACAGGGACTCCATAATAGCAATAGTCCCAGGGACCCCATAACAGCAATAGTCACAGGGACCCCCATAACAGCAATAGTCACAGGGACTCCATAATAGCAATAGTCCCAGGGACCCCATAACAGCAATAGTAACAGGGACCCCATAATAGCAATAGTCCCAGGGACCCCATAACAGCAATAGTCACAGGGACCCCCATAACAGCGATATTCACAGGGACCCCATAACAGCAATAGTCACAGGGACCCCCATAACAGCAATAGTCCCAGGGACCCCATAACAGCAATAGTCACAGGGACTCCATAATAGCAATAGTCCCAGGGACCCCATAACAGCAATAGTCACAGGGACCCCCATAACAGCAATAGTCACAGGGACTCCATAATAGCAATAGTCACAGGGACCCCCAAAACAGCAATAGTCACAGGGACCCCCATAACAGCAATAGTCACAGGGACCCCATAACAGCGATAGTCACAGGGACCCCCATAACAGCAATAGTCGCAGGGACCCCATAACAGCAATAGTCACAGGGACCCCATAACAGCAATAGTCACAGGGACCCCCATAACAGCAATAGTCACAGGGACCCCATAACAGCAATAGTCACAGGGACCCCATAACAGCAATAGTCACAGGGACTCCATAACAGCAATAGTCACAGGGGCCACCGTAACAGCAATAGTCCCAGGGACCCCATAACAGCAATAGTCATAGGGACCCCCAAAACAGCAATAGTCACAGGGACCCCCATAACAGCAATAGTCACAGGGACCCCACTAACAGATATAGTCACAGGGACCCCAATAACAGCTATAGTCACAGGGACCCCCAAAACAGCAATAGTCACAGGATCCCCTTAACAGCAATAGTCACAGGGACCCCCATAAATGCAATAGTCCCAGGGCCCCCCCTAACAGCAATAGTCACAGGGACCCCATAACAGCGATAGTCACAGGGACCCCATAATAGCGATAGTCACAGGGACCCCATAAAAGCGATAGTCACAGGGACCCCATAACAGCGATAATTTACAGGGACCCCATAACAGCGATAGTCACAGGGACCCCATAACAGCGATAGTCACAGGGACTCCATAACAGCAATAGTCCCAGGGAACCCATAACAGCAATAGTCGCTGGGACCCCCCTATTATCAAGTCACAGGGACCCCCATAATAGCAATAGTCACAGGGACCCCATAACAGCGATAGTCACAGGGACCCCATAACAGCAATAGTCCCAGGGACCCCATAACAGCGATAGTCACAGGGACCCCATAACAGAGATAGTCACAGGGACCCCCATAACAACGATAGTCCCAGGGACCCCATAACAGCAATAGTCACAGGGACCCCCATAACAGCAATAGTCACAGGGACCCCATAACAGAGATAGTCACAGGGACCCCCATAACAACGATAGTCACAGGGACCCCATAACAGCAATAGTCACAGGGACCCCATAACAGTGATAGTCACAGGGACTCCATAACAGCGATAGTCACAGGGACCCCCATAACAACAATAGCCACAGGGACCCCCATAACAACAATAGTCACAGGGACCCCCATAACAGCAATACCCACAGGGACCCCATAACAGCGATAGTCACAGGGACCCCCGTAACAGCGATAGTCACAGGGACCCCATAACAGCAATAGTCACAGGGACCCCATAACAGCAATAGTCACAGGGACCCCATAACAGCGATAGTCGCAGGGACCCCATAACAGCAATAGTCACAGGGACCCCATAACAGCAATAGTCACAGGGACCCCCATAACAGCAATAGTCACAGGGACCCCATAACAGCAATACCCACAGGGACCCCATAACAGCGATAATCACAGGGACCCCCGTAACAGCGATAATCACAGGGACCCCCGTAACAGCAATAGTCACAGGGACCCCATAACAGCAATACCCACAGGGACCCCCATAACAGCAATAGTCACAGGGGCCCCCGTAACAGCGATAATCACAGGGACCCCCGTAACAGCGATAATCACAGGGACCCCCGTAACAGCAATAGTCACAGGGACCCCATAACAGCAATAGTCACAGGGACCCCCAAAACAGCAATAGTCACAGGGACCCCATAACAGCAATAGTCACAGGGACCCCATAACAGCGATAGTCACAGGGACCCCCGTAACAGCAATAGTCACAGGGACCCCCATAACAGCAATAGTCACAGGGACCCCATAACAGAGATAGTCACAGGGACCCCCATAACAACGATAGTCCCAGGGACCCCATAACAGCAATAGTCACAGGGACCCCATAACAGTGATAGTCACAGGGACTCCATAACAGCGATAGTCACAGGGACCCGCATAACAACAATAGTCACAGGGACCCCCATAACAACAATAGTCACAGGGACCCCCATAACAGCAATAGTCACAGGGACCCCCATAACAGCAATAGTCACAGGGACCCCCATAACAGCAATAGTCACAGGGACTCCATAACAGCAATAGTCACAGGGACCCCCATAACAACAATAGTCACAGGGACCCCCATAACAACAATAGTCACAGGGACCCCATAACAGCAATAGTCACAGGGACCCCCATAACAGCAATAGTCATAGGGACTCCATAACAGCAATAGTCCCAGGGACCCCATAACAGCAATAGTCGCAGGGACCCCCCTAATATCAAGTCACAGGGACCCCCGTAACAGCAATAGTCACAGGGACCCCATAACAGCAATAGTCACAGGGACCCCCATAACAGCAATTGTCACAGGGACCCCCATAACAGCAATTGTCACAGGGACCCCCTTAACAGCAATAGTCACAGGGACCCCCTTAACAGCAATAGTCACAGGGACCCCCTTAACAGCAATAGTCACAGGGACCACCATAACAGCGATTGTCATATGCACCCCCGTCACAGCATTAGTCACAGGGACCCCCATAACAGCGAGTCATATGCACCCCCGTAGCAACAATTGTCATAAAGACCCCCATAACAGCAATAGTCACAGGGACCCCATAACAGCGATAGTCACAGGGACCCCCATAACAGCGATAGTCACAGGGACCCCATGACAGCATTAGTCACAGGGACCCCCATGACAGCAATAGTCACAGGGACCCCCATAACAGCGATAGTCACAGGGACCCCATAACAGCAATAGTCCCAGGGACCCCATAACAGCGATAGTCGCAGGGACCCCATAACAGCGATAGTCACAGGGACCCCATAACAGCGATAGTCACAGGGACCCCCGTAACAGCGATAGTCACAGGGACCCCATAACAGCAATAGTCACAGGGACCCCATAACAGCAATAGTCACAGGGACCCCATAACAGCGATAGTCGCAGGGACCCCATAACAGCAATAGTCACAGGGACCCCATAACAGCAATAGTCACAGGGACCCCCATAACAGCAATACCCACAGGGACCCCATAACAGCAATACCCACAGGGACCCCATAACAGCGATAATCACAGGGACCCCCGTAACAGCGATAATCACAGGGACCCCCGTAACAGCAATAGTCACAGGGACCCCATAACAACAATAGTCACAGGGGCCCCCATAACAGCGATAATCACTGGGACCCCCATAACAGCGATAGTCACAGGGACCCCATAACAGCGATAGTCACAGGGACCCCCATAACAGCAATAGTCACAGGGACCCCATAACAGCAATAGTCACAGGGACCCCCAAAACAGCAATAGTCACAGGGACCCCATAACAGCAATAGTCACAGGGACCCCATAACAGCGATAGTCACAGGGACCCCCGTAACAGCAATAGTCACAGGGACCCCATAACAGCGATAGTCGCAGGGACCCCATAACAGCGATAGTCACAGGGACCCCATAACAGCGATAGTCACAGGGACCCCATAACAGCAATAGTCACAGGGACCCCATAACAGCGATAGTCACAGGGACCCCATAACAGCGATAGTCACAGGAACCCCATAACAGCAATAGTCACAGGGACCCCATAACAGCGATAGTCACAGGGACCCCATAACAGCGATAGTCACAGGGACCCCATAACAGCGATAGTCACAGGAACCCCATAACAGCGATAGTCACAGGGACCCCATAACAGCAATAGTCACTGGGACCCCCATAACAGCAATAGTCACAGGGACCCCCATAACAGCAATAGTCACAGGGACCCCCATAACAGCGATAGTCACAGGGACCCCATAACAGCGATAGTCACAGAGACCCCATAACAGCAATAGTCACAGGGACCCCATAACAGCGATAGTCACAGGGACCCCATAACAGCGATAGTCACAGGAACCCCATAACAGCAATAGTCACAGGGACCCCATAACAGCGATAGTCACAGGGACCCCATCACAGCGATAGTCACAGGGACCCCATAACAGCGATAGTCACAGGAACCCCATAACAGCGATAGTCACAGGGACCCCATAACAGCAATAGTCACTGGGACCCCCATAACAGCAATAGTCACAGGGACCCCATAAAAGGAATAGTCACAGGGACCCCCATAATAGCATTAGTCACAGGGACCCCCATAACAGCAATAGTCACAGGGACCCCCATAACAGCAATAGTCACAGGGACCCCATAACAGAAATAGTCACTGGGACCCCCATAACAGCAATAGTCACAGGGACCCCATAACAGCGATAGTCACAGGGACCCCATAACAGAAATAGTCACTGGGACCCCCATAACAGCAATAGTCACAGGGACCCCATAACAGCAATAGTCACAGGGAACCCCATAACAGAGATAGTCACAGGGACCCCATAACAGCAATAGTCACAGGGACCCCATAACAGCAATAGTCATAGGGACCCCCAAAACAGCAATAGTCACAGGGACCCCACTAACAGATATAGTCACAGGGACCCCAATAACAGCTATAGTCACAGGATCCCCTTAACAGCAATAGTCACAGGGACCCCCATAAATGCAATAGTCCCAGGGCCCCCCTAACAGCAATAGTCACAGGGACCCCATAACAGCGATAGTCACAGGGACCCCATAACAGCAATAGTCACAGGGACCCCATAACAGCAATAGTCACAGGGACCCCCATAACAGCAATAGTCACAGGGACCCCATAACAGCAATAGTCACAGGAACCCCATAACAGCAATAGTCACAGGGACCCCATAACAGCGATAATTTACAGGGACCCCATAACAGCGATAGTCACAGGGACCCCATAACAGCAATACCCACAGGGACCCCATAACAGCAATAGTCACAGGGACCCCCATAACAGCAATAGTCACAGGGACCCCATAAAAGCGATAGTCACAGGGACCCCATAAAAGCGATAGTCACAGGGACCCCATAACAGCGATAATTTACAGGGACCCCATAACAGCGATAGTCACAGGGACTCCATAACAGCAATAGTCACAGGGACCCCATAACAGCAATAGTCCCAGGGACCCCATAACAGCAATAGTCACAGGGACTCCATAACAGCAATAGTCCCAGGGACCCCATAACAGCAATAGTCGCAGGGACCCCCCTAATATCAAGTCACAGGGACCCCCATAATAGCAATAGTCACAGGGACCCCATAACAGCGATAGTCACAGGGACCCCATAACAGCAATAGTCACAGGGACCCCCATAACAGCAATAGTCACAGGGACCCCCATAACAGCAATAGTCACAGGGACTCCATAACAGCAATAGTCCCAGGGACCCCATAACAGCAATAGTCGCAGGGACCCCCCTAATATCAAGTCACAGGGACCCCCATAATAGCAATAGTCACAGGGACCCCATAACAGCGATAGTCACAGGGACTCCATAACAGCAATAGTCACAGGGACCCCATAACAGCAATAGTCACAGGGACCCCCATAACAGCAATTGTCACAGGGACCCCCATAACAGCAATTGTCACAGGGACCCCCTTAACAGCAATAGTCACAGGGACCCCCTTAACAGCAATAGTCACAGGGACCCCCATAACAGCGAGTCATATGCACCCCCGTAGCAACAATTGTCATAAAGACCCCCATAACAGCAATAGTCACAGGGACTCCATAACAGCAATAGTCCCAGGGACCCCATAACAGCAATAGTCGCAGGGACCCCCCTAATATCAAGTCACAGGGACCCCCGTAACAGCAATAGTCACAGGGACCCCATAACAGCAATAGTCACAGGGACCCCCATAACAGCAATTGTCACAGGGACCCCCATAACAGCAATTGTCACAGGGACCCCCATAACAGCAATTGTCACAGGGACCCCCTTAACAGCAATAGTCACAGGGACCCCATAACAGCAATAGTCACAGAGACCCCATAACAGCAATAGTCACAGGGACCCCCATAACAGCGATAGTCACAGGGACCCCATAACAGCGATAGTCACAGGGACCCCATAACAGCAATAGTCAAAGGAACCCCATAACAGCGATAGTCACAGGGACCCCATAACAGCAATAGTCACAGGGACCCCCATAACAGCATTAGTCACAGGGACCCCCATAACAGCAGTAGTCACAGGGACCCCATAACAGAAATAGTCACTGGGACCCCATAACAGCAATAGTCACAGGGACCCCATAACAGCAATAGTCACAGGGACCCCCATAACAGCATTAGTCACAGGGACCCCCATAACAGCAATAGTCACAGGGACCCCCATAACAGCATTAGTCACAGGGACCCCCAAAACAGCGATAGTCACAGGGACGCCATAACAGCAATAGTCACAGGGACCCCATAACAGCGATAGTCACAGGGACCCCATAACAGCGATAGTCACAGGGACCCCATAACAGCAATAGTCGCAGGGACCCCATAACAGCAATAGTCACAGGGACTCCATAACAGCAATAGTCCCAGGGACCCCATAACAGCAATAGTCGCAGGGACCCCCCTAATATCAAGTCACAGGGACCCCCGTAACAGCAATAGTCACAGGGACCCCATAACAGCAATAGTCACAGGGACCCCCATAACAGCAATTGTCACAGGGACCCCCATAACAGCAATTGTCACAGGGACCCCCTTAACAGCAATAGTCACAGGGACCCCCTTAACAGCAATAGTCACAGGGACCCCCATAACAGCGAGTCATATGCACCCCCGTAGCAACAATTGTCATAAAGACCCCCATAACAGCAATAGTCACAGGGACTCCATAACAGCAATAGTCCCAGGGACCCCATAACAGCAATAGTCGCAGGGACCCCCCTAATATCAAGTCACAGGGACCCCCGTAACAGCAATAGTCACAGGGACCCCATAACAGCAATAGTCACAGGGACCCCCATAACAGCAATTGTCACAGGGACCCCCATAACAGCAATTGTCACAGGGACCCCCTTAACAGCAATAGTCACAGGGACCCCATAACAGCAATAGTCACAGAGACCCCATAACAGCAATAGTCACAGGGACCCCCATAACAGCGATAGTCACAGGGACCCCATAACAGCGATAGTCACAGGGACCCCATAACAGCAATAGTCAAAGGAACCCCATAACAGCGATAGTCACAGGGACCCCATAACAGCAATAGTCAAAGGAACCCCATAACAGCAATAGTCACAGGGACCCCATAACAGCAATAGTCAAAGGGACCCCCATAACAGCAATAGTCACAGGGACCCCATAACAGCAATAGTCACAGGGACCCCCATAACAGCATTAGTCACAGGGACCCCCATAACAGCAGTAGTCACAGGGACCCCATAACAGAAATAGTCACTGGGACCCCATAACAGCAATAGTCACAGGGACCCCATAACAGCAATAGTCACAGGGACCCCCATAACAGCATTAGTCACAGGGACCCCCATAACAGCAATAGTCACAGGGACCCCCATAACAGCATTAGTCACAGGGACCCCCAAAACAGCGATAGTCACAGGGACGCCATAACAGCAATAGTCACAGGGACCCCATAACAGCGATAGTCACAGGGACCCCATAACAGCGATAGTCACAGGGACCCCCATAACAGATATAGTCCCAGGGACCCCATAACAGCAATAGTCGCAGGGACCCCATAACAGCAATAGTCGCAGGGACCCCATAACAGCAATAGTCGCAGGGACCCCAGAACAGCGATAGTCACAGGAACCCCCATAACAGCAATAGTCACAGGGACTCCATAACAGCAATAGTCACAGGGACCCCCCTAATATCAAGTCACAGGGACCCCCGTAACAGCAATAGTCACAGGGACCCCATAACAGCAATAGTCACAGGGACCCCCATAACAGCGATAGTCACAGGGACCCCATAATAGCAATAGTCACAGGGACTCCATAATAGCAATAGTCCCAGGGACCCCCCTAATATCAAGTCATAGGGACCCCCGTAACAGCAATAGTCACAGGGACCCCATAAGAGCAATAGTCACAGGGACCCCCATAACAGCAATAGTCACAGGGACCCCATAACAGCAATAGTCACAGGGACCCCTTAACAGCAAAAGTCACAGGGACCCCCATAACAGCAAAAGTCACAGGGACCCCCATAACAGCAATAGTCACAGGGACTCCATAATAGCAATAGTCCCAGGGACCCCATAACAGCAATAGTCACAGGGACCCCCCTAATATCAAGTTACAGGGACCCCCGTAACAGCAATATTCACAGGGACCCCATAACAGCAATAGTCACAGGGACCCCATAACAGAAATAGTCACTGGGACCCCCATAATAGCGATAGTCACAGGGACCCCATAACAGCGATAGTCACAGGGGCCCCATAACAGCGATAGTCACAGGGACCCCATAACAGCGATAGTCACAGGGACCCCATAACAGCAATAGTCACAGGGACCCCATAACAGCGATAGTCACAGGGACCCCATAACAGCAATAGTCACAGGGACCCCATAACAGCGATAGTCACAGAGACCCCCGTAACAGCAATAGTCACAGGGACCCCATAACAGCAATAGTCACAGGGACCCCCATAACAGCAATAGTCACAGGGACCCCATAACAGCAATAGTCACAGGGACCCCCATAACAGCAATAGTCACAGGATCCCCAATACCAGCAATAGTCACAGGGACCCCCGTAACAGCAATAGTCACAGGGACCCCATAACAGCAATAGTCACAGGAACCCCCATAACAGCAATAGTCATAGGGACCCCATAACAGCAATAGTCACAGGGACCCCATAACAGCAATAGTCACAGGGACCCCCGTAACAGCAATAGTCACAGGGACCCCATAACAGCAATAGTCACAGGGACCCCCATAACAGAGATAGTCACAGGGACCCCCGTAACAGCAATAGTCACAGGGACCCCCCTAATATCAAGTCACAGGGACCCCCGTAACAGCAATAGTCCCAGGGACCCCATAACAGCAATAGTCACAGGGACCCCCCTAATATCAAGTCACAGGGACCCCCGTAACAGCAATAGTCACAGGGACCCCATAACAGCAATAGTCACAGGGACCCCATAACAGCAATAGTCACAGGGACCCCCGTAACAGCAATAGTCACAGGGACCCCAAAACAGCAATAGTCACAGGGACCCCATAACAGCAATAGTCCCAGGGACCCCCATAACAGCAATAGTCACAGGGACCCCCATAACAGCAATAGTCACAGGGACTCCATAACAGCAAAAGTCCCAGGGACCCCATAACAGCAATAGTCGCAGGGACCCCCCTAATATCAAGTCACAGGGACCCCCGTAACAGCAATAGTCACAGGGACCCCATAACAGCAATAGTCACAGGGACCCCCATAACAGCGATAGTCACAGGGACCCCATAACAGCGATAGTCACAGGGGCCCCATAACAGCGATAGTCACAGGGACCCCATAACAGCGATAGTCACAGGGACTCCATAACAGCAATAGTCACAGGGACCCCATAACAGCGATAGTCACAGGGACCCCATAACAGCAATAGTCACAGGGACCCCATAACAGCAATAGTCACAGGGACCCCATAACAGCGATAGTCACAGAGACCCCCGTAACAGCAATAGTCACAGGGACCCCATAACAGCAATAGTCACAGGGACCCCCATAACAGCAATAGTCACAGGGACCCCATAACAGCAATAGTCACAGGGACCCCCATAACAGCAATAGTCACAGGATCCCCAATACCAGCAATAGTCACAGGGACCCCCGTAACAGCAATAGTCACAGGGACCCCATAACAGCAATAGTCACAGGAACCCCCATAACAGCAATAGTCACAGGGACCCCATAACAGCAATAGTCACAGGGACCCCATAACAGCAATAGTCACAGGGACCCCCGTAACAGCAATAGTCACAGGGACCCCATAACAGCAATAGTCACAGGGACCCCCATAACAGAGATAGTCACAGGGACCCCCGTAACAGCAATAGTCACAGGATCCCCTTAACAGCAATAGTCACAGGGACTCCATAATAGCAATAGTCCCAGGGACCCCATAACAGCAATAGTCACAGGGACCCCCCTAATATCAAGTCACAGGGACCCCCGTAACAGCAATAGTCACAGGGACCCCATAACAGCAATAGTCACAGGGAGTCCATAACAGCAATAGTCACAGGGACCCCCGTAACAGCAATAGTCACAGGGACCCCAAAACAGCAATAGTCACAGGGACCCCATAACAGCAATAGTCCCAGGGACCCCCATAAATGCAATAGTAACAGGGACCCCCATAACAGCAATAGTCACAGGGACCCCCATAACAGCAATAGTCACAGGGACCCCCATAACAGCAATAGTCACAGGGACTCCATAACAGCAAAAGTCCCAGGGACCCCATAACAGCAATAGTCGCAGGGACCCCCCTAATATCAAGTCACAGGGACCCCCGTAACAGCAATAGTCACAGGGACCCCATAACAGCGATAGTCACAGGGACCCCATAACAGCAACAGTCACAGGGAACCCCTCAACAGCAAAAGTCACAGGGACCCCAATAACAGCGATAGTCACAGAGACCCCATAACAGCGATAGTCACAGTGACCCCCAAAAAGCAATAGTCACAGGATCCCCTTAACAGCAATAGTCACAGGGACCCCCATAAATGCAATAGTCACAGGGACCCCCAAAACAGCAATAGTCACAGGATCCCCTTAACAGCAATAGTCACAGGGACCCCAATAACAGCGATAGTCACAGGGACCCCCATAACAGCAATAGTCACAGGGACCCCCAAAACAGCAATAGTCACAGAATCCCCTTAACAGCAATAGTCACAGGGACCCCCATAAATGCAATAGTCCCAGGGACCCCCCTAACAGCAATAGTCACAGGGACCCCATAACAGCGATAGTCACAGGGACCCCATAACAGCGATAGTCACAGGGACCCCATAACAGCGATAGTCACAGGGACCCCATAACAGCGATAGTCACAGGGACCCCATAACAGCAATAGTCACAGGGACCCCCATAACAGCAATAGTCCCAGGGACCCCCATAACAGCAATAGTCACAGGGACTCCATAACAGCAATAGTCCCAGGGACCCCATAACAGCAATAGTCACAGGGACCCCATAACAGCAATAGTCGCAGGGACCCCCCTAATATCAAGTCACAGGGACCCCCATAATAGCAATAGTCACAGGGAGACCATAACAGCGATAGTCACAGGGACCCCATAACAGCGATAGTCACAGGGACCCCCATAACAACAATAGTCACAGGGACTCCATAACAGCAATAGTCCCAGGGACCCCATAACAGCAATAGTCACAGGGACCCCCCTAATATCAAGTCACAGGGACACCCGTAACAGCAATAGTCACAGGGACCCCATAACAGCAATAGTCACAGGGACCCCCATAACAGCGATAGTCACAGGGACCCCATAACAGCGATAGTCACAGGGGCCCCATAACAGCGATAGTCACAGGGACCCCATAACAGCAATAGTCACAGGGACCCCCATAACAGCAATAGTCACAGGGACCCCCCTAATATCAAGTCACAGGGACCCCCGTAACAGCAATAGTCACAGGGACCCCATAACAGCAATAGTCACAGGGAGTCCATAACAGCAATAGTCACAGGGACCCCCGTAACAGCAATAGTCACAGGGACCCCAAAACAGCAATAGTCACAGGGACCCCATAACAGCAATAGTCCCAGGGACCCCCATAAATGCAATAGTAACAGGGACCCCCATAACAGCAATAGTCACAGGGACCCCCATAACAGCAATAGTCACAGGGACCCCCATAACAGCAATAGTCACAGGGACTCCATAACAGCAAAAGTCCCAGGGACCCCATAACAGCAATAGTCGCAGGGACCCCCCTAATATCAAGTCACAGGGACCCCCGTAACAGCAATAGTCACAGGGACCCCATAACAGCGATAGTCACAGGGACCCCATAACAGCAACAGTCACAGGGAACCCCTCAACAGCAAAAGTCACAGGGACCCCAATAACAGCGATAGTCACAGAGACCCCATAACAGCGATAGTCACAGGGACCCCCATAAATGCAATAGTCACAGGGACCCCCAAAACAGCAATAGTCACAGGATCCCCTTAACAGCAATAGTCACAGGGACCCCCATAAATGCAATAGTCACAGGGACCCCCAAAACAGCAATAGTCACAGGATCCCCTTAACAGCAATAGTCACAGGGACCCCAATAACAGCGATAGTCACAGGGACCCCCATAACAGCAATAGTCACAGGGACCCCCAAAACAGCAATAGTCACAGAATCCCCTTAACAGCAATAGTCACAGGGACCCCCATAAATGCAATAGTCCCAGGGACCCCCCTAACAGCAATAGTCACAGGGACCCCATAACAGCGATAGTCACAGGGACCCCATAACAGCGATAGTCACAGGGACCCCATAACAGCGATAGTCACAGGGACCCCATAACAGCGATAGTCACAGGGACCCCATAACAGCAATAGTCACAGGGACCCCCATAACAGCAATAGTCCCAGGGACCCCCATAACAGCAATAGTCACAGGGACTCCATAACAGCAATAGTCCCAGGGACCCCATAACAGCAATAGTCACAGGGACCCCATAACAGCAATAGTCGCAGGGACCCCCCTAATATCAAGTCACAGGGACCCCCATAATAGCAATAGTCACAGGGAGACCATAACAGCGATAGTCACAGGGACCCCATAACAGCGATAGTCACAGGGACCCCCATAACAACAATAGTCACAGGGACTCCATAACAGCAATAGTCCCAGGGACCCCATAACAGCAATAGTCACAGGGACCCCCCTAATATCAAGTCACAGGTACCCCCGTAACAGCAATAGTCACAGGGACACCCGTAACAGCAATAGTCACAGGGACCCCATAACAGCAATAGTCACAGGGACCCCCATAACAGCGATAGTCACAGGGACCCCATAACAGCGATAGTCACAGGGGCCCCATAACAGCGATAGTCACAGGGACCCCATAACAGCGATAGTCACAGGGACTCCATAACAGCAATAGTCACAGGGACCCCATAACAGCGATAGTCACAGGGACCCCGTAACAGCAATAGTCACAGGGACCCCCGTAACAGCAATAGTCACAGGGACCCCATAACAGGAATAGTCACAGGGACCCCCATAACAGCAATAGTCACAGGATCCCCTTAACAGCAATAGTCACAGGGACCCCATAACAGCAATAGTCACAGGGACCCCATAACAGCAATAGTCACAGGGACCCCCGTAACAGCAATAGTCACAGGGACCCCATAACAGCAATAGTCACAGGGACCCCCATAACAGCAATAGTCACAGGATCCCATTAACAGCAATAGTCACAGGGACCCCATAACAGCAATAGTCACAGGGACTCCATAATAGCAATAGTCCCAGGGACCCCATAACAGCAATAGTCACAGGGACCCCCCTAATATCAAGTCACAGGGACCCCCGTAACAGCAATAGTCACAGGGACCCCATAACAGCAATAGTCACAGGGAGTCCATAACAGCAATAGTCACAGGGACCCCATAACAGCAATAGTCACAGGGACCCCATAACAGCAATAGTCACAGGGACCCCATAACAGCAATAGTCCCAGGGACCCCCATAAATGCAATAGTAACAGGGACCCCCATAACAGCAATAGTCACAGGGACCCCATAACAGCAATAGTCACAGGGACCCCTTAACAGCAATAGTCACAGGGACCCCAAAACAGCAATAGTCACAGGGACCCCATAACAGCAATAGTCCCAGGGACCCCCATAAATGCAATAGTAACAGGGACCCCCATAACAGCAATAGTCACAGGGACCCCATAACAGCAATAGTCACAGGGACCCCAAAACAGCAATAGTCACAGGGACCCCATAACAGCAATAGTCCCAGGGACCCCCATAAATGCAATAGTAACAGGGACCCCCATAACAGCGATAGTCACAGGGACCCCATAACAGCGATAGTCACAGGGGCCCCATACCAGCGATAGTCACAGGGACCCCATAACAGCGATAGTCACAGGGACTCCATAACAGCAATAGTCACAGGGACCCCATAACAGCGATAGTCACAGGGACCCCATAACAGCAATAGTCACAGGGACCCCCGTAACAGCAATAGTCACAGGATCCCCTTAACAGCAATAGTCACAGGGACCCCATAACAGCAATAGTCACAGGGACCCCATAACAGCAATAGTCACAGGGACCCCATAACAGCAATAGTCACAGGGACCCCATAACAGCAATAGTCACAGGGACCCCCGTAACAGCAATAGTCACAGGGACCCCATAACAGCAATAGTCACAGGGACCCCCATAACAGCAATAGTCACAGGATCCCCTTAACAGCAATAGTCACAGGGACTCCATAATAGCAATAGTCCCAGGGACCCCATAACAGCAATAGTCACAGGGACCCCCCTAATATCAAGTCACAGGGAGTCCATAACAGCAATAGTCACAGGGACCCCATAACAGCAATAGTCACAGGGACCCCAAAACAGCAATAGTCACAGGGACCCCATAACAGCAATAGTCCCAGGGACCCCCATAAATGCAATAGTAACAGGGACCCCCATAACAGCAATAGTCACAGGGACCCCCATAACAGCAATAGTCACAGGGACCCCCATAACAGCGATAGTCACAGGGACCCCCATAACAGCAATAGTCGCAGGGACCCCCCTAATATCAAGTCACAGGGACCCCCGTAACAGCAATAGTCACAGGGACCCCATAACAGCAATAGTCGCAGGGACCCCCCTAATATCAAGTCACAGGGACCCCCGTAACAGCAATAGTCACAGGGACCCCATAACAGCAAAAGTCACAGGGACCCCCATAACAGCAATAGTCACAGGGACCCCATAACAGCAATAGTCCCAGGGACCCCATAACAGCAATAGTCACAGGGACCCCCAAAACAGCAATAGTCACAGGATCCCCTTAACAGCAATAGTCACAGGGACCCCAATAACAGCTATAGTCACAGGGACCCCCAAAACAGCAATAGTCACAGGATCCCCTTAACAGCAATAGTCACAGGGACCCCCATAAATGCAATAGTCCCAGGGACCCCCCTAACAGCAATAGTCACAGGGACCCCATAACAGCGATAGTCACAGGGACCCCATAACAGCGATAGTCACAGGGACCCCATAACAGCGATAGTCACAGGGACCCCATAACAGCGATAGTCACAGGGACCCCATAACAGCAATAGTCACAGGGACCCCCATAACAGCAATAGTCCCAGGGACCCCCATAACAGCAATAGTCACAGGGACTCCATAACAGCAATAGTCCCAGGGACCCCATAATAGCAATAGTCACAGGGACCCCATAACAGCAATAGTCGCAGGGACCCCCCTAATATCAAGTCACAGGGACCCCCATAATAGCAATAGTCACAGGGAGACCATAACAGCGATAGTCACAGGGACCCCATAACAGCGATAGTCACAGGGACCCCATAACAGCGATAGTCACAGGGACCCCCATAACAACAATAGTCACAGGGACTCCATAACAGCAATAGTCCCAGGGACCCCCCTAATATCAAGTCACAGGGACACCCGTAACAGCAATAGTCACAGGGACCCCATAACAGCAATAGTCACAGGGACCCCCATAACAGCGATAGTCACAGGGACCCCCCTAATATCAAGTCACAGGGACACCCGTAACAGCAATAGTCACAGGGACTCCATAACAGCAATAGTCACAGGGACTCCATAATAGCAATAGTCCCAGGGACCCCATAACAGCAATAGTCACAGGGACCCCCCTAATATCAAGTCACAGGGACCCCCGTAACAGCAATAGTCACAGGGACCCCATAACAGCAATAGTCACAGGGACCCCCATAACAGCGATAGTCACAGGGACCCCATAATAGCAATAGTCACAGGGACTCCATAATAGCAATAGTCCCAGGGACCCCCCTAATATCAAGTCATAGGGACCCCCGTAACAGCAATAGTCACAGGGACCCCCATAACAGCGATAGTCACAGGGACCCCCATAACAGCAATAGTCGCAGGGACCCCCCTAATATCAAGTCACAGGGACCCCCGTAACAGCAATAGTCACAGGGACCCCATAACAGCAATAGTCGCAGGGACCCCCCTAATATCAAGTCACAGGGACCCCCGTAACAGCAATAGTCACAGGGACCCCATAACAGCAAAAGTCACAGGGACCCCCATAACAGCAATAGTCACAGGGACCCCATAACAGCAATAGTCCCAGGGACCCCATAACAGCAATAGTCACAGGGACCCCCAAAACAGCAATAGTCACAGGATCCCCTTAACAGCAATAGTCGCAGGGACCCCCCTAATATCAAGTCACAGGGACCCCCATAATAGCAATAGTCACAGGGAGACCATAACAGCGATAGTCACAGGGACCCCATAACAGCGATAGTCACAGGGACCCCATAACAGCGATAGTCACAGGGACCCCCATAACAACAATAGTCACAGGGACTCCATAACAGCAATAGTCCCAGGGACCCCCCTAATATCAAGTCACAGGGACACCCGTAACAGCAATAGTCACAGGGACCCCATAACAGCAATAGTCACAGGGACCCCCATAACAGCGATAGTCACAGGGACCCCCCTAATATCAAGTCACAGGGACACCCGTAACAGCAATAGTCACAGGGACTCCATAACAGCAATAGTCACAGGGACTCCATAATAGCAATAGTCCCAGGGACCCCATAACAGCAATAGTCACAGGGACCCCCCTAATATCAAGTCACAGGGACCCCCGTAACAGCAATAGTCACAGGGACCCCATAACAGCAATAGTCACAGGGACCCCCATAACAGCGATAGTCACAGGGACCCCATAATAGCAATAGTCACAGGGACTCCATAATAGCAATAGTCCCAGGGACCCCCCTAATATCAAGTCATAGGGACCCCCGTAACAGCAATAGTCACAGGGACCCCATAAGAGCAATAGTCACAGGGACCCCCATAACAGCAATAGTCACAGGGACCCCATAACAGCAATAGTCACAGGGACCCCTTAACAGCAAAAGTCACAGGGACCCCCATAACAGCAAAAGTCACAGGGACCCCCATAACAGCAATAGTCACAGGGACTCCATAATAGCAATAGTCCCAGGGACCCCATAACAGCAATAGTCACAGGGACACCCCTAATATCAAGTTACAGGGACCCCCGTAACAGCAATATTCACAGGGACCCCATAACAGCAATAGTCACAGGGACCCCATAACAGAAATAGTCACTGGGACCCCCATAATAGCGATAGTCACAGGGACCCCATAACAGCGATAGTCACAGGGGCCCCATAACAGCGATAGTCACAGGGACCCCATAACAGCGATAGTCACAGGGACTCCATAACAGCAATAGTCACAGGGACCCCATAACAGCGATAGTCACAGGGACCCCATAACAGCAATAGTCACAGGGACCCCATAACAGCAATAGTCACAGGGACCCCATAACAGCGATAGTCACAGAGACCCCCGTAACAGCAATAGTCACAGGGACCCCATAACAGCAATAGTCACAGGGACCCCAATAACAGCAATAGTCACAGGGACCCCATAACAGCAATAGTCACAGGGACCCCCATAACAGCAATAGTCACAGGATCCCCAATACCAGCAATAGTCACAGGGACCCCCGTAACAGCAATAGTCACAGGGACCCCATAACAGCAATAGTCACAGGAACCCCCATAACAGCAATAGTCACAGGGACCCCATAACAGCAATAGTCACAGGGACCCCATAACAGCAATAGTCACAGGGACCCCCGTAACAGCAATAGTCACAGGGACCCCATAACAGCAATAGTCACAGGGACCCCCATAACAGAGATAGTCACAGGGACCCCCGTAACAGCAATAGTCACAGGATCCCCTTAACAGCAATAGTCACAGGGACCCCATAACAGCAATAGTCACAGGGACTCCATAATAGCAATAGTCCCAGGGACCCCATAACAGCAATAGTCACAGGGACCCCCCTAATATCAAGTCACAGGGACCCCCGTAACAGCAATAGTCACAGGGACCCCATAACAGCAATAGTCACAGGGAGTCCATAACAGCAATAGTCACAGGGACCCCCGTAACAGCAATAGTCACAGGGACCCCAAAACAGCAATAGTCACAGGGACCCCATAACAGCAATAGTCCCAGGGACCCCCATAAATGCAATAGTAACAGGGACCCCCATAACAGCAATAGTCACAGGGACCCCCATAACAGCAATAGTCACAGGGACCCCCATAACAGCAATAGTCACAGGGACTCCATAACAGCAAAAGTCCCAGGGACCCCATAACAGCAATAGTCGCAGGGACCCCCCTAATATCAAGTCACAGGGACCCCCGTAACAGCAATAGTCACAGGGACCCCATAACAGCAATAGTCACAGGGACCCCCATAACAGCGATAGTCACAGGGACCCCATAACAGCAACAGTCACAGGGAACCCCTCAACAGCAAAAGTCACAGGGACCCCAATAACAGCGATAGTCACAGAGACCCCATAACAGCAATAGTCACAGGGACCCCCAAAACAGCAATAGTCACAGGATCCCCTTAACAGCAATAGTCACAGGGACCCCCATAAATGCAATAGTCACAGGGACCCCCAAAACAGCAATAGTCACAGGATCCCCTTAACAGCAATAGTCACAGGGACCCCAATAACAGCGATAGTCACAGGGACCCCCATAACAGCAATAGTCACAGGGACCCCCAAAACAGCAATAGTCACAGAATCCCCTTAACAGCAATAGTCACAGGGACCCCCATAAATGCAATAGTCCCAAGGACCCCCCTAACAGCAATAGTCACAGGGACCCCATAACAGCGATAGTCACAGGGACCCCATAACAGCGATAGTCACAGGGACCCCATAACAGCGATAGTCACAGGGACCCCATAACAGCGATAGTCACAGGGACCCCATAACAGCAATAGTCCCAGGGACCCCCATAACAGCAATAGTCCCAGGGACCCCCATAACAGCAATAGTCACAGGGACTCCATAACAGCAATAGTCCCAGGGACCCCATAACAGCAATAGTCACAGGGACCCCATAACAGCAATAGTCGCAGGGACCCCCCTAATATCAAGTCACAGGGACCCCCATAATAGCAATAGTCACAGGGAGACCATAACAGCGATAGTCACAGGGACCCCATAACAGCGATAGTCACAGGGACCCCCATAACAACAATAGTCACAGGGACTCCATAACAGCAATAGTCCCAGGGACCCCATAACAGCAATAGTCACAGGGACCCCCCTAATATCAAGTCACAGGGACACCCGTAACAGCAATAGTCACAGGGACCCCCATAACAGCGATAGTCACAGGGACCCCATAACAGCGATAGTCACAGGGGCCCCATAACAGCGATAGTCACAGGGACCCCATAACAGCGATAGTCACAGGGACTCCATAACAGCAATAGTCACAGGGACCCCATAACAGCGATAGTCACAGGGACCCCATAACAGCAATAGTCACAGGGACCCCCGTAACAGCAATAGTCACAGGGACCCCATAACAGGAATAGTCACAGGGACCCCCATAACAGCAATAGTCACAGGATCCCCTTAACAGCAATAGTCACAGGGACCCCATAACAGCAATAGTCACAGGGACCCCATAACAGCAATAGTCACAGGGACCCCCGTAACAGCAATAGTCACAGGGACCCCATAACAGCAATAGTCACAGGGACCCCCATAACAGCAATAGTCACAGGATCCCATTAACAGCAATAGTCACAGGGACCCCATAACAGCAATAGTCACAGGGACTCCATAATAGCAATAGTCCCAGGGACCCCATAACAGCAATAGTCACAGGGACCCCCCTAATATCAAGTCACAGGGACCCCCGTAACAGCAATAGTCACAGGGACCCCATAACAGCAATAGTCACAGGGAGTCCATAACAGCAATAGTCACAGGGACCCCATAACAGCAATAGTCCCAGGGACCCCCATAAATGCAATAGTAACAGGGACCCCCATAACAGCAATAGTCACAGGGACCCCATAACAGCAATAGTCACAGGGACCCCTTAACAGCAATAGTCACAGGGACCCCAAAACAGCAATAGTCACAGGGACCCCATAACAGCAATAGTCCCAGGGACCCCCATAAATGCAATAGTAACAGGGACCCCCATAACAGCAATAGTCACAGGGACCCCATAACAGCAATAGTCACAGGGACCCCAAAACAGCAATAGTCACAGGGACCCCATAACAGCAATAGTCCCAGGGACCCCCATAAATGCAATAGTAACAGGGACTCCATAACAGCGATAGTCACAGGGACCCCATAACAGCGATAGTCACAGGGGCCCCATACCAGCGATAGTCACAGGGACCCCATAACAGCAATAGTCACAGGGACCCCCGTAACAGCAATAGTCACAGGATCCCCTTAACAGCAATAGTCACAGGGACCCCATAACAGCAATAGTCACAGGGACCCCATAACAGCAATAGTCACAGGGACCCCATAACAGCAATAGTCACAGGGACCCCCGTAACAGCAATAGTCACAGGGACCCCATAACAGCAATAGTCACAGGGACCCCCATAACAGCAATAGTCACAGGATCCCCTTAACAGCAATAGTCACAGGGACCCCATAACAGCAATAGTCACAGGGACTCCATAATAGCAATAGTCCCAGGGACCCCATAACAGCAATAGTCACAGGGACCCCCCTAATATCAAGTCACAGGGAGTCCATAACAGCAATAGTCACAGGGACCCCATAACAGCAATAGTCACAGGGACCCCAAAACAGCAATAGTCACAGGGACCCCATAACAGCAATAGTCCCAGGGACCCCCATAAATGCAATAGTCACAGGGACCCCCATAACAGCAATAGTCACAGGGACCCCCATAACAGCGATAGTCACAGGGACCCCCATAACAGCAATAGTCGCAGGGACCCCCCTAATATCAAGTCACAGGGACCCCCGTAACAGCAATAGTCACAGGGACCCCATAACAGCAATAGTCGCAGGGACCCCCCTAATATCAAGTCACAGGGACCCCCGTAACAGCAAAAGTCACAGGGACCCCCATAACAGCAATAGTCACAGGGACCCCCATAACAGCAATAGTCACAGGGACCCCATAACAGCAATAGTCCCAGGGACCCCATAACAGCAATAGTCACAGGGACCCCCAAAACAGCAATAGTCACAGGATCCCCTTAACAGCAATAGTCACAGGGACCCCAATAACAGCTATAGTCACAGGGACCCCCAAAACAGCAATAGTCACAGGATCCCCTTAACAGCAATAGTCACAGGGACCCCCATAAATGCAATAGTCCCAGGGACCCCCCTAACAGCAATAGTCACAGGGACCCCATAACAGCGATAGTCACAGGGACCCCATAACAGCGATAGTCACAGGGACCCCATAACAGCGATAGTCACAGGGACCCCATAACAGCGATAGTCACAGGGACCCCATAACAGCGATAGTCACAGGGACCCCATAACAGCAATAGTCACAGGGACCCCCATAACAGCAATAGTCCCAGGGACCCCCATAACAGCAATAGTCACAGGGACTCCATAACAGCAATAGTCCCAGGGACCCCATAATAGCAATAGTCACAGGGACCCCATAACAGCAATAGTCGCAGGGACCCCCCTAATATCAAGTCACAGGGACCCCCATAATAGCAATAGTCACAGGGAGACCATAACAGCGATAGTCACAGGGACCCCATAACAGCGATAGTCACAGGGACCCCATAACAGCGATAGTCACAGGGACCCCCATAACAACAATAGTCACAGGGACTCCATAACAGCAATAGTCCCAGGGACCCCATAACAGAAATAGTCACAGGGACCCCCCTAATATCAAGTCACAGGGACACCCGTAACAGCAATAGTCACAGGTACCCCATAACAGCAATAGTCACAGGAACCCCCATAACAGCGATAGTCACAGGGACCCCCCTAATATCAAGTCACAGGGACACCCGTAACAGCAATAGTCACAGGGACCCCATAACAGCAATAGTCACAGGGACCCCCATAACAGCAATAGTCACAGGGACCCCCATAACAGCGATAGTCACAGGGACCCCCCTAATATCAAGTCACAGGGACCCCCATAACAGCAATAGTCACAGGGGCCCCATACCAGCGATAGTCACAGGGACCCCATAACAGCAATAGTCACAGGGACCCCCGTAACAGCAATAGTCACAGGATCCCCTTAACAGCAATAGTCACAGGGACCCCATAACAGCAATAGTCACAGGGACCCCATAACAGCAATAGTCACAGGGACCCCATAACAGCAATAGTCACAGGGACCCCCGTAACAGCAATAGTCACAGGGACCCCATAACAGCAATAGTCACAGGGACCCCCATAACAGCAATAGTCACAGGATCCCCTTAACAGCAATAGTCACAGGGACCCCATAACAGCAATAGTCACAGGGACTCCATAATAGCAATAGTCCCAGGGACCCCATAACAGCAATAGTCACAGGGACCCCCCTAATATCAAGTCACAGGGAGTCCATAACAGCAATAGTCACAGGGACCCCATAACAGCAATAGTCACAGGGACCCCAAAACAGCAATAGTCACAGGGACCCCATAACAGCAATAGTCCCAGGGACCCCCATAAATGCAATAGTCACAGGGACCCCCATAACAGCAATAGTCACAGGGACCCCCATAACAGCGATAGTCACAGGGACCCCCATAACAGCAATAGTCGCAGGGACCCCCCTAATATCAAGTCACAGGGACCCCCGTAACAGCAATAGTCACAGGGACCCCATAACAGCAATAGTCGCAGGGACCCCCCTAATATCAAGTCACAGGGACCCCCGTAACAGCAAAAGTCACAGGGACCCCCATAACAGCAATAGTCACAGGGACCCCCATAACAGCAATAGTCACAGGGACCCCATAACAGCAATAGTCCCAGGGACCCCATAACAGCAATAGTCACAGGGACCCCCAAAACAGCAATAGTCACAGGATCCCCTTAACAGCAATAGTCACAGGGACCCCAATAACAGCTATAGTCACAGGGACCCCCAAAACAGCAATAGTCACAGGATCCCCTTAACAGCAATAGTCACAGGGACCCCCATAAATGCAATAGTCCCAGGGACCCCCCTAACAGCAATAGTCACAGGGACCCCATAACAGCGATAGTCACAGGGACCCCATAACAGCGATAGTCACAGGGACCCCATAACAGCGATAGTCACAGGGACCCCATAACAGCGATAGTCACAGGGACCCCATAACAGCGATAGTCACAGGGACCCCATAACAGCAATAGTCACAGGGACCCCCATAACAGCAATAGTCCCAGGGACCCCCATAACAGCAATAGTCACAGGGACTCCATAACAGCAATAGTCCCAGGGACCCCATAATAGCAATAGTCACAGGGACCCCATAACAGCAATAGTCGCAGGGACCCCCCTAATATCAAGTCACAGGGACCCCCATAATAGCAATAGTCACAGGGAGACCATAACAGCGATAGTCACAGGGACCCCATAACAGCGATAGTCACAGGGACCCCATAACAGCGATAGTCACAGGGACCCCCATAACAACAATAGTCACAGGGACTCCATAACAGCAATAGTCCCAGGGACCCCATAACAGAAATAGTCACAGGGACCCCCCTAATATCAAGTCACAGGGACACCCGTAACAGCAATAGTCACAGGTACCCCATAACAGCAATAGTCACAGGAACCCCCATAACAGCGATAGTCACAGGGACCCCCCTAATATCAAGTCACAGGGACACCCGTAACAGCAATAGTCACAGGGACCCCATAACAGCAATAGTCACAGGGACCCCCATAACAGCAATAGTCACAGGGACCCCCATAACAGCGATAGTCACAGGGACCCCCCTAATATCAAGTCACAGGGACCCCCGTAACAGCAATAGTCACAGAAACCCCATAACAGCAATAGTCACAGGGACCCCATAACAGCAATAGTCACAGGGACCCCATAACAGCAATAGTCACAGGGACCCCATAACAGCAATAGTCACAGGGACCCCATAACAGCAATAGTCACAGGGACCCCCATAACAGCAATAGTCACAGGGACCCCATAACAACAATAGTCACAGGGACCCCCATAACAGCAATAGTCACAGGGACCCCATAACAGCAATAGTCACAGGATCCCCCGTAACAGCAATAGTCACAGGGACCCCATAACAGCAATAGTCACAGGGACCCCCATAACAGCAATAGTCACAGGGACCCCATAACAACAATAGTCACAGGGACCCCCATAACAGCAATAGTCACAGGGACCCCATAACAGCAATAGTCACAGGATCCCCTTAACAGCAATAGTCGCAGGGACCCCATAACAGCAATAGTCACAGGGACCCCATAACAGCAATAGTCACAGGGACCCCCATAACAGCGATAGTCGCAGGGACCCCATAACAGCAATAGTCACAGGGACCCCATAACAGCAATAGTCACAGGGACCCCCCTAATATCAAGTCACAGGGACCCCCGTAACAGCAATAGTCACAGGGACCCCCCTAATATCAAGTCACAGGGACCCCCATAACGGCAATAGTCACAGGGACCACCATATCAGCAATAGTCACAGGGACTCCATAATAGCAATAGTCACAGGGACCCCGTATCAGCAATAGTCACAGGGACCCCGTATCAGCAATAGTCACAGGGACCCCATAACAGCAATAGTCACAGGGACCCCATAACAGCAATAGTCACAGGGACCCCCATAACAGCAATAGTCACAGGGACCCCATAACAGCGATAGTCACAGGGACCCCATAACAGCGATAGTCACAGGGACCCCCCTAATATCAAGTCACAGGGACCCCCGTAACAGCAATAGTCACAGAAACCCCATAACAGCAATAGTCACAGGGACCCCCATAACAGCGATATTCACAGGGACCCAATAACAGCGATAGTCACAGGGACCCAATAACAGCAATAGTCACAGGGACCCCATAACAGCGATAGTCACAGGGACCCCATAACAGCAATAGTCACAGGGACCCCATAACAGCAATAGTCACAGGGACCCCCCTAATATCAAGTCACAGGGACCCCCGTAACAGCAATAGTCACAGGGACCCCATAACAGCAATAGTCCCAGGGACCCCCATAACAGCAATAGTCACAGGGACTCCATAACAGCGATAGTCACAGGGACCCCATAACAGCGATAGTCACAGGGGCCCCATACCAGCGATAGTCACAGGGACCCCATAACAGCGATAGTCACAGGGACTCCATAACAGCAATAGTCACAGGGACCCCATAACAGCGATAGTCACAGGGACCCCATAACAGCAATAGTCACAGGGACCCCCGTAACAGCAATAGTCACAGGATCCCCTTAACAGCAATAGTCACAGGGACCCCATAACAGCAATAGTCACAGGGACCCCATAACAGCAATAGTCACAGGGACCCCATAACAGCAATAGTCACAGGGACCCCATAACAGCAATAGTCACAGGGACCCCCGTAACAGCAATAGTCACAGGGACCCCATAACAGCAATAGTCACAGGGACCCCCATAACAGCAATAGTCACAGGATCCCCTTAACAGCAATAGTCACAGGGACCCCATAACAGCAATAGTCACAGGGACTCCATAATAGCAATAGTCCCAGGGACCCCATAACAGCAATAGTCACAGGGACCCCAAAACAGCAATAGTCACAGGGACCCCATAACAGCAATAGTCCCAGGGACCCCCATAAATGCAATAGTAACAGGGACCCCCATAACAGCAATAGTCACAGGGACCCCCATAACAGCAATAGTCACAGGGACCCCCATAACAGCGATAGTCACAGGGACCCCCATAACAGCAATAGTCGCAGGGACCCCCCTAATATCAAGTCACAGAGACCCCCGTAACAGCAATAGTCACAGGGACCCCATAACAGCAATAGTCGCAGGGACCCCCCTAATATCAAGTCACAGGGACCCCCGTAACAGCAATAGTCACAGGGACCCCATAACAGCAAAAGTCACAGGGACCCCCATAACAGCAATAGTCACAGGGACCCCATAACAGCAATAGTCCCAGGGACCCCATAACAGCAATAGTCACAGGGACCCCCAAAACAGCAATAGTCACAGGATCCCCTTAACAGCAATAGTCACAGGGACCCCAATAACAGCTATAGTCACAGGGACCCCCAAAACAGCAATAGTCACAGGATCCCCTTAACAGCAATAGTCACAGGGACCCCCATAAATGCAATAGTCCCAGGGACCCCCCTAACAGCAATAGTCACAGGGACCCCATAACAGCGATAGTCACAGGGACCCCATAACAGCGATAGTCACAGGGACCCCATAACAGCGATAGTCACAGGGACCCCATAACAGCGATAGTCACAGGGACCCCATAACAGCAATAGTCACAGGGACCCCCATAACAGCAATAGTCCCAGGGACCCCCATAACAGCAATAGTCACAGGGACTCCATAACAGCAATAGTCCCAGGGACCCCATAATAGCAATAGTCACAGGGACCCCATAACAGCAATAGTCGCAGGGACCCCCCTAATATCAAGTCACAGGGACCCCCATAATAGCAATAGTCACAGGGAGACCATAACAGCGATAGTCACAGGGACCCCATAACAGCGATAGTAACAGGGACCCCATAACAGCGATAGTCACAGGGACCCCCATAACAACAATAGTCACAGGGACTCCATAACAGCAATAGTCCCAGGGACCCCCCTAATATCAAGTCACAGGGACACCCGTAACAGCAATAGTCACAGGTACCCCATAACAGCAATAGTCACAGGGACCCCCATAACAGCGATAGTCACAGGGACCCCCCTAATATCAAGTCACAGGGACACCCGTAACAGCAATAGTCACAGGGACCCCATAACAGCAATAGTCACAGGGACCCCCATAACAGCAATAGTCACAGGGACCCCCATAACAGCGATAGTCACAGGGACCCCCCTAATATCAAGTCACAGGGACCCCCGTAACAGCAATAGTCACAGAAACCCCATAACAGCAATAGTCCCAGGGACCCCATAACAGCAATAGTCACAGGGACCCCATAACAGCAATAGTCACAGGGACCCCATAACAGCAATAGTCACAGGGACCCCCATAACAGCAATAGTCACAGGGACCCCCATAACAGCAATAGTCACAGGGACCCCATAACAGCAATAGTCACAGGGACCCCATAACAGCAATAGTCACAGGGACCCCATAACAGCAATAGTCACAGGGACCCCATAACAGCAATAGTCACAGGGACCCCCATAACAGCAATAGTCACAGGGACCCCATAACAACAATAGTCACAGGGACCCCCATAACAGCAATAGTCACAGGGACCCCATAACAGCAATAGTCACAGGATCCCCCGTAACAGCAATAGTCACAGGGACCCCATAACAGCAATAGTCACAGGGACCCCCATAACAGCAATAGTCACAGGGACCCCATAACAACAATAGTCACAGGGACCCCCATAACAGCAATAGTCGCAGGGACCCCATAACAGCAATAGTCACAGGGACCCCATAACAGCAATAGTCACAGGGACCCCCATAACAGCGATAGTCGCAGGGACCCCATAACAGCAATAGTCACAGGGACCCCATAACAGCAATAGTCACAGGGACCCCCCTAATATCAAGTCACAGGGACCCCCGTAACAGCAATAGTCACAGGGACCCCCCTAATATCAAGTCACAGGGACCCCCATAACGGCAATAGTCACAGGGACCACCATATCAGCAATAGTCACAGGGACTCCATAATAGCAATAGTCACAGGGACCCCGTATCAGCAATAGTCACAGGGACCCCGTATCAGCAATAGTCACAGGGACCCCATAACAGCAATAGTCACAGGGACCCCATAACAGCAATAGTCACAGGGACCCCCATAACAGCAATAGTCACAGGGACCCCATAACAGCGATAGTCACAGGGACCCCATAACAGCGATAGTCACAGGGACCCCATAACAGCGATAGTCACAGGGACCCCCCTAATATCAAGTCACAGGGACCCCCGTAACAGCAATAGTCACAGAAACCCCATAACAGCAATAGTCACAGGGACCCCCATAACAGCGATATTCACAGGGACCCAATAACAGCGATAGTCACAGGGACCCAATAACAGCAATAGTCACAGGGACCCAATAACAGCGATAGTCACAGGGACCCAATAACAGCAATAGTCACAGGGACCCCATAACAGCGATAGTCACAGGGACCCCATAACAGCAATAGTCACAGGGACCCCATAACAGCAATAGTCACAGGGACCCCCCTAATATCAAGTCACAGGGACCCCCGTAACAGCAATAGTCACAGGGACCCCATAACAGCAATAGTCACAGGGACCCCCATAACAGCGATAGTCACAGGGACCCCCCTAATATCAAGTCACAGGGACCCCCGTAACAGCAATAGTCACAGAGACCCCATAACAGCAATAGTCACAGGGACCCCCATAACAGCAATAGTCACAGGGACTCCATAATAGCAATAGTCCCAGGGACCCCATAACAGCAATAGTCACAGGGACCCCCCTAATATCAAGTTACAGGGACCCCCGTAACAGCAATAGTCACAGGGACCCCATAACAGCAATAGTCACAGGGACCCCCATAACAGCAATAGTCACAGGGACTCCATAATACCAATAGTCCCAGGGACCCCATAACAGCAATAGTCACAGGGACCCCCATAACAGCAATAGTCACAGGGACCCCATAACAGCAATAGTCACAGGGACCCCATAACAGCAATAGTCCCAGGGACCCCCCTAATATCAAGTCACAGGGACCCCCGTAACAGCAATAGTCACAGGGACCCCATAACAGCAATAGTCACAGGGACCCCCATAACAGCGATAGTCACAGGGACCCCCCTAATATCAAGTCACAGGGACCCCCGTAACAGCAATAGTCACAGGGACTCCATAATAGCAATAGTCCCAGGGACCCCATAACAGCAATAGTCACAGGGACCCCCCTAATATCAAGTTACAGGGACCCCCGTAACAGCAATAGTCTCAGGGACCCCATAACAGCAATAGTCACAGGGACCCCCATAACAGCAATAGTCACAGGGACCCCATAACAACAATAGTCACAGGGACCCCCATAACAGCAATAGTCACAGGGACCCCATAACAGCGATAGTCACAGGGACCTCATAACAGCAATAGTCACAGGGACCCCCATAACAGCAATAGTCACAGGGACCCCATAACAGCAATAGTCACAGGGACCCCCATAACAGCAATAGTCACAGGGACCCCATAACAGCAATAGTCACAGGGACCCCCATAACAGCAATAGTCACAGGGACCCCATAACAGCAATAGTCACAGGGACCCCATAACAGCAATAGTCACAGGGACCCCATAACAGCCATAGTCACAGGGACCCCCCTAATATCAAGTCACAGGGACCCCCGTAACAGCAATAGTCACAGGGACCCCATAACAGCAATAGTCACAGGGACCCCCATAACAGCGATAGTCACAGGGACCCCCCTAATATCAAGTCACAGGGACCCCCGTAACAGCAATAGTCACAGAGACAACATAACAGCGATAGTCACAGGGACCCCCTTAACAGCAAAAGTCACAGGGACCCCCATAACAGCAATAGTCACAGGGACTCCATAATAGCAATAGTCCCAGGGACCCCATAACAGAAATAGTCACTGGGACCCCATAACAGCAATAGTCACAGGGACCCCATAACAGCAATAGTCACAGGGACCCCATAACAGCGATAGTCACAGGGACCCCATAACAGCAATAGTCGCAGGGACCCCATAACAGCAATAGTCGCAGGGACCCCATAACAGCAATAGTCGCAGGGACCCCATAACAGCGATAGTCACAGAGACCCCATAACAGCAATAGTCACAGGGACCCCATAACAGCAATAGTCACAGGGACCCCCATAACAGCGATAGTCACAGGGACCCCCCTAATATCAAGTCACAGGGACCCCCGTAACAGCAATAGTCACAGGGACCCCATAACAGCAATAGTCACAGGGACCCCCATAACAGCGATAGTCACAGGGACCCCATAATAGCAATAGTCCCAGGGACCGCATAACAGCAATAGTCACAGGGACCACCATATCAGCAATAGTCACAGGGACTCCATAACAGCAATAGTCCCAGGGACCCCATAACAGCAATAGTCACAGGGACCCCCCTAATATCAAGTCACAGGGACCCCCGTAACAGCAATAGTCACAGGGACCCCATAACAGCAATAGTCACAGGGACCCCCATAACAGCGATAGTCACAGGGACCCCCCTAATATCAAGTCACAGGGACCCCCGTAACAGCAATAGTCACAGAGACCCCATAACAGCAATAGTCACAGGGACGCCATAACAGCAATAGTCACAGGGACCCCCATAACAGCAATAGTCACAGGGACCCCCATAACAGCAATAGTCCCAGGGACCCCATAACAGCAATAGTCGCAGGGACCCCATAACAGCAATAGTCGCAGGGACCCCATAACAGCAATAGTCACAGGGACCCCATAACAGCAATAGTCACAGGGACCCCCATAACAGCAATAGTCACAGGGACCCCCCTAATATCAAGTCACAGGGACCCCCGTAACAGCAATGGTCACAGGGACCCCATAAGAGCAATAGTCACAGGGACCCCAATAACAGCGATAGTCACAGGGACCCCCCTAATATCAAGTCACAGGGACCCCCGTAACAGCAATAGTCACAGAGACCCCATAACAGCAATAGTCACAGGGACCCCCATAACAGCAATAGTCAGAGGGAACCCCTTAACAGCAAAAGTCACAGGGACCCCCATAACAGCAAAAGTCACAGGGACCCCCATAACAGCAATAGTCACAGGGACTCCATAATAGCAATAGTCCCAGGGACCCCATAACAGCAATAGTCACAGGGACCCCCCTAATATCAAGTTACAGGGACCCCCGTAACAGCAATAGTCACAGGGACCCCATAACAGCAATAGTCACAGGGACCCCATAACAGCAATAGTCACAGGGACCCCCGTAACAGCAATAGTCACAGGGACCCCATAACAGCAATAGTCACAGGGACCCCCATAACAGCAATAGTCACCGGATCCCCTTAACAGCAATAGTCACAGGGACCCCATAACAGCAATAGTCACAGGGACCCCATAACAGCAATAGTCACAGGGACCCCATAACAGCAATAGTCACAGGGACCCCATAACAGCAATAGTCACAGGGACCCCCATAACAGCAATAGTCACAGGATCCCCTTAACAGCAATAGTCACAGGGACCCCATAACAGCAATAGTCACAGGGACTCCATAATAGCAATAGTCCCAGGGACCCCATAACAGCAATAGTCACAGGGACCCCCCTAATATCAAGTCACAGGGACCCCCGTAACAGCAATAGTCACAGGGACCCCATAACAGCAAAAGTAACAGGGACCCCCATAACAGCAATAGTAACAGGGACCCCCATAACAGCAATAGTCACAGGGACCCCCATAACAGCAATAGTCACAGGGAGTCCATAACAGCAATAGTCACAGGGACCCCCGTAACAGCAATAGTCACAGAAACCCCATAACAGCAATAGTCACAGGGACCCCATAACAGCAATAGTCCCAGGGACCCCCATAAATGCAATAGTAACAGGGACCCCCATAACAGCAATAGTCACAGGGACCCCCATAACAGCAATAGTCACAGGGACCCCCATAACAGCAATAGTCACAGGGACCCCCATAACAGCAATAGTCACAGGGACTCCATAACAGCAAAAGTCACAGGGACCCCATAACAGCAATAGTCGCAGGGACCCCCCTAATATCAAGTCACAGGGACCCCCGTAACAGCAATAGTCACAGGGACCCTATAACAGCAATAATCACAGGGACCCCCATAACAGCAATAGTCACAGGGACCCCATAACAGCAATAGTCACAGGATCCCCTTAACAGCAATAGTCACAGGGACCCCATAACAGCAATAGTCACAGGGACCCCATAACAGCAATAGTCACAGGGACCCCCATAACAGCAATAGTCACAGGATCCCCTTAACAGCAATAGTCACAGGGACCCCATAACAGCAATAGTCACAGGGACTCCATAATAGCAATAGTCCCAGGGACCCCATAACAGCAATAGTCACAGGGACCCCCCTAATATCAAGTCACAGGGACCCCCGTAACAGCAATAGTCACAGGGACCCCATAACAGCAATAGTAACAGGGACCCCCATAACAGCAATAGTAACAGGGACCCCCATAACAGCAATAGTCACAGGGACCCCCATAACAGCAATAGTCACAGGGAGTCCATAACAGCAATAGTCACAGGGACCCCCGTAACAGCAATAGTCACAGGATCCCCTTAACAGCAATAGTCACAGGGACCCCATAACAGCAATAGTCACAGGGACTCCATAATAGCAATAGTCCCAGGGACCCCATAACAGCAATAGTCACAGGGACCCCCCTAATATCAAGTCACAGGGACCCCCGTAACAGCAATAGTCACAGGGACCCCATAACAGCAATAGTAACAGGGACCCCCATAACAGCAATAGTAACAGGGACCCCCATAACAGCAATAGTCACAGGGACCCCCATAACAGCAATAGTCACAGGGAGTCCATAACAGCAATAGTCACAGGGACCCCCATAACAGCAATAGTAACAGGGACCCCCATAACAGCAATAGTCACAGGGACCCCCATAACAGCAATAGTCACAGGGAGTCCATAACAGCAATAGTCACAGGGACCCCCATAACAGCAATAGTCACAGGGACCCCATAACAGCAATAGTCCCAGGGACCTCCATAAATGCAATAGTAACAGGGACCCCCATAACAGCAATAGTCACAGGGACCCCCATAACAGCAATAGTCACAGGGACCCCCATAACAGCAATAGTCACAGGGACCCCCATAACAGCAATAGTCACAGGGACTCCATAACAGCAAAAGTCCCAGGGACCCCATAACAGCAATAGTCGCAGGGACCCCCCTAATAGCAAGTCACAGGGACCCCCGTAACAGCAATAGTCACAGGGACCCCATAACAGCAATAATCACAGGGACCCCCATAGCAGCAATAGTCACAGGGACCCCCAAAACAGCACTAGTCACAGGATCCCCTTAACAGCAATAGTCACAGGGACCCCCATAAATGAAATAGTCCCAGGGACCCCATAACAGCAATAGTCACAGGATCCCCTTAACAGCAATAGTCACAGGGACCCCATAACAGCGATAGTCACAGGGACCCCATAACAGCGATAGTCACAGGGACCCCATAACAGCGATAGTCACAGGGACCCCATAACAGCGATAGTCACAGGGACCCCATAACAGCAATAGTCACAGGGACCCCCATAACAGCAATAGTCCCAGGGACCCCCATAACAGCAATAGTCCCAGGGACCCCCATAACAGCAATAGTCACAGGGACCCCCATAACAGCAATAGTCACAGGGACTCCATAACAGCAATAGTCACAGGGACCCCCATAACAGCAATAGTCCCAGGGACTCCATAACAGCAATAGTCCCTGGGACCCCATAACAGCAATAGTCACAGGGACCCCATAACAGCAATAGTCGCAGGGACCCCCCTAATATCAAGTCACAGGGACCCCCATAATAGCAATAGTCACAGGGAGCCCATAACAGCGATAGTCACAGGGACCCCATAACAGCGATAGTCACAGGGACCCCATCACAGCAATAGTCACAGGGACCCCATCACAGCAATAGTCACAGGGACCCCCATAACAGCAATAGTCACAGGGACTCCATAATACCAATAGTCCCAGGGACCCCATAACAGCAATAGTCACAGGGACCCCCATAACAGCAATAGTCACAGGGACCCCATAACAACAATAGTCACAGGGACCCCCATAACAGCAATAGTCACAGGGACCCCATAACAGCAATAGTCACAGGATCCCCTTAACAGCAATAGTCACAGGGACCCCATAACAGCAATAGTCGCAGGGACCCCATAACAGCAATAGTCACAGGGACCCCATAACAGCAATAGTCACAGGGACCCCCCTAATATCAAGTCACAGGGACCCCCGTAACAGCAATAGTCACAGGGACCCCCCTAATATCAAGTCACAGGGACCCCCATAACGGCAATAGTCACAGGGACCACCATATCAGCAATAGTCACAGGGACTCCATAATAGCAATAGTCACAGGGACCCCGTATCAGCAATAGTCACAGGGACCCCATAACAGCAATAGTCACAGGGACCCCATAACAGCAATAGTCACAGGGACCCCCCTAATATCAAGTCACAGGGACCCCCGTAACAGCAATAGTCACAGAAACCCCATAACAGCAATAGTCACAGGGACCCCCATAACAGCGATATTCACAGGGACCCAATAACAGCGATAGTCACAGGGACCCAATAACAGCAATAGTCACAGGGACCCCATAACAGCGATAGTCACAGGGACCCCATAACAGCAATAGTCACAGGGACCCTATAACAGCAATAGTCACAGGGACCCCCCTAATATCAAGTCACAGGGACCCCCGTAACAGCAATAGTCACAGGGACCCCATAACAGCAATAGTCACAGGGACCCCCATAACAGCGATAGTCACAGGGACCCCCCTAATATCAAGTCACAGGGACCCCCGTAACAGCAATAGTCACAGAGACCCCATAACAGCAATAGTCACAGGGACCCCCATAACAGCAATAGTCACAGGGACTCCATAATAGCAATAGTCCCAGGGACCCCATAACAGCAATAGTCACAGGGACCCCCCTAATATCAAGTTACAGGGACCCCCGTAACAGCAATAGTCACAGGGACCCCATAACAGCAATAGTCACAGGGACCCCCATAACAGCAATAGTCACAGGGACTCCATAATACCAATAGTCCCAGGGACCCCATAACAGCAATAGTCACAGGGACCCCCATAACAGCAATAGTCACAGGGACCCCATAACAGCAATAGTCACAGGGACCCCATAACAGCAATAGTCACAGGGAACCCCCTAATATCAAGTCACAGGGACCCCCGTAACAGCAATAGTCACAGGGACCCCATAACAGCAATAGTCACAGGGACCCCCATAACAGCGATAGTCACAGGGACTCCATAATAGCAATAGTCCCAGGGACCCCATAACAGCAATAGTCACAGGGACCCCCCTAATATCAAGTTACAGGGACCCCCGTAACAGCAATAGTCTCAGGGACCCCATAACAGCAATAGTCACAGGGACCCCCAGAACAGCAATAGTCACAGGGACTCCATAATACCAATAGTCCCAGGGACCCCATAACAGCAATAGTCACAGGGACCCCCATAACAGCAATAGTCACAGGGACCCCATAACAGCAATAGTCACAGGGACCCCATAACAGCAATAGTCACAGGGACCCCCCTAATATCAAGTCACAGGGACCCCCGTAACAGCAATAGTCACAGGGACCCCATAACAGCAATAGTCACAGGGACCCCCATAACAGCGATAGTCACAGGGACCCCCCTAATATCAAGTCACAGGGACCCCCGTAACAGCAATAGTCACAGAGACAACATAACAGCGATAGTCACAGGGACCCCCTTAACAGCAAAAGTCACAGGGACCCCCATAACAGCAATAGTCACAGGGACTCCATAATAGCAATAGTCCCAGGGACCCCATAACAGAAATAGTCACTGGGACCCCATAACAGCAATAGTCACAGGGACCCCATAACAGCAATAGTCACAGGGACCCCATAACAGCGATAGTCACAGGGACCCCATAACAGCAATAGTCGCAGGGACCCCATAACAGCAATAGTCGCAGGGACCCCATAACAGCAATAGTCGCAGGGACCCCATAACAGCGATAGTCACAGAGACCCCATAACAGCAATAGTCACAGGGACTCCATAATAGCAATAGTCCCAGGGACCCCATAACAGCAATAGTCACAGGGACCCCCATAACAGCGATAGTCACAGGGACCCCCCTAATATCAAGTCACAGGGACCCCCGTAACAGCAATAGTCACAGGGACCCCATAACAGCAATAGTCACAGGGACCCCCATAACAGCGATAGTCACAGGGACCCCATAATAGCAATAGTCCCAGGGACCGCATAACAGCAATAGTCACAGGGACCACCATATCAGCAATAGTCACAGGGACTCCATAACAGCAATAGTCCCAGGGACCCCATAACAGCAATAGTCACAGGGACCCCCCTAATATCAAGTCACAGGGACCCCCGTAACAGCAATAGTCACAGGGACCCCATAACAGCAATAGTCACAGGGACCCCCATAACAGCGATAGTCACAGGGACCCCCCTAATATCAAGTCACAGGGACCCCCGTAACAGCAATAGTCACAGAGACCCCATAACAGCAATAGTCACAGGGACCCCATAACAGCAATAGTTACAGAGACCCCATAACAGCAATAGTCACAGGGACCCCCATAACAGCAATAGTCACAGGGACCCCCATAACAGCAATAGTCCCAGGGACCCCATAACAGCAATAGTCGCAGGGACCCCATAACAGCAATAGTCGCAGGGACCCCATAACAGCAATAGTCACAGGGACCCCATAACAGCAATAGTCACAGGGACCCCCATAACAGCAATAGTCACAGGGACCCCCCTAATATCAAGTCACAGGGACCCCCGTAACAGCAATGGTCACAGGGACCCCATAAGAGCAATAGTCACAGGGACCCCAATAACAGCGATAGTCACAGGGACCCCCCTAATATCAAGTCACAGGGACCCCCGTAACAGCAATAGTCACAGAGACCCCATAACAGCAATAGTCACAGGGACCCCCATAACAGCAATAGTCACAGGGAACCCCTTAACAGCAAAAGTCACAGGGACCCCCATAACAGCAAAAGTCACAGGGACCCCCATAACAGCAATAGTCACAGGGACTCCATAATAGCAATAGTCCCAGGGACCCCATAACAGCAATAGTCACAGGGACCCCCCTAATATCAAGTTACAGGGACCCCCGTAACAGCAATAGTCACAGGGACCCCATAACAGCAATAGTCACAGGGACCTCATAACAGCAATAGTCACAGGGACCCCCGTAACAGCAATAGTCACAGGGACCCCATAACAGCAATAGTCACAGGGACCCCCATAACAGCAATAGTCACAGGATCCCCTTAACAGCAATAGTCACACGGACCCCATAACAGCAATAGTCACAGGGACTCCATAATAGCAATAGTCCCAGGGACCCCCCTAATATCAAGTCACAGGGACCCCCGTAACAGCAATAGTCACAGGGACCCCATAACAGCAAAAGTAACAGGGACCCCCATAACAGCAATAGTAACAGGGACCCCCATAACAGCAATAGTCACAGGGAGTCCATAACAGCAATAGTCACAGGGACCCCCGTAACAGCAATAGTCACAGAAACCCCATAACAGCAATAGTCACAGGGACCCCATAACAGCAATAGTCACAGGGACCCCATAACAGCAATAGTCACAGGGACCCCATAACAGCAATAGTCACAGGGACCCCCATAACAGCAATAGTCACAGGGACCCCATAACAGCGATAGTCACAGGGACCCCCATAACAGCAATAGTCACAGGATCCCCTTAACAGCAATAGTCACAGGGACCCCATAACAGCAATAGTCACAGGGACCCCATAATAGCAATAGTCCCAGGGACCCCATAACAGCAATAGTCACAGGGACCCCCCTAATATCAAGTCACAGGGACCCCCGTAACAGCAATAGTCACAGGGACCCCATAACAGCAATAGTAACAGGGACCCCCATAACAGCAATAGTAACAGGGACCCCCATAACAGCAATAGTCACAGGGACCCCCATAACAGCAATAGTCACAGGGAGTCCATAACAGCAATAGTCACAGGGACCCCATAACAGCAATAGTCCCAGGGACCCCCATAAATGCAATAGTAACAGGGACCCCCATAACAGCAATAGTCACAGGGACCCCCATAACAGCAATAGTCACAGGGACCCCCATAACAGCAATAGTCACAGGGACTCCATAACAGCAAAAGTCCCAGGGACCCCATAACAGCAATAGTCGCAGGGACCCCCCTAATATCAAGTCACAGGGACCCCCGTAACAGCAATAGTCACAGGGACCCCATAACAGCAATAATCACAGGGACCCCCATAACAGCAATAGTCACTGGGAACCCCTCAACAGCAAAAGTCACAGGGACCCCATAACAGCAATAGTCCCAGGGACCCCATAACAGCAATAGTCACAGGGACCCCATAACAGCAATAGTCACAGGGACCCCCAAAACAGCAATAGTCACAGGATCCCCTTAACAGCAATAGTCACAGGGACCCCCATAAATGCAATAGTCCCAGGGACCCCATAACAGCAATAGTCACAGGATCCCCTTAACAGCAATAGTCACAGGGACCCCATAACAGCGATAGTCACAGGGACCCCATAACAGCGATAGTCACAGGGACCCCATAACAGCGATAGTCACAGGGACCCCATAACAGCGATAGTCACAGGGACCCCATAACAGCAATAGTCACAGGGACCCCCATAACAGCAATAGTCCCAGGGACCCCCATAACAGCAATAGTCACAGGGAACCCATAACAGCAATAGTCGCAGGGACCCCCATAACAGCAATAGTCACAGGGACCCCCATAACAGCAATAGTCCCAGGGACTCCATAACAGCAATAGTCCCAGGGACTCCATAACAGCAATAGTCCCAGGGACCCCATAACAGCAATAGTCACAGGGACCCCATAACAGCAATAGTCGCAGGGACCCCCCTAATATCAAGTCACAGGGACCCCCATAATAGCAATAGTCACAGGGAGCCCATAACAGCGATAGTCACAGGGACCCCATAACAGCGATAGTCACAGGGACCCCATAACAGCGATAGTCACAGGGACCCCATCACAGCAATAGTCACAGGGACCCCATAACAGCAATAGTCACAGGGACCCCCATAACAGCAATAGTCACAGGGACTCCATAATACCAATAGTCCCAGGGACCCCATAACAGCAATAGTCACAGGGACCCCCATAACAGCAATAGTCACAGGGACCCCATAACAGCAATAGTCACAGGGACCCCATAACAGCAATAGTCACAGGGACCCCCATAACAGCAATAGTCACAGGGACCCCCGTAACAGCAATAGTCACAGGGACCCCATAACAGCAATAGTCACAGGGACCCCCATAACAGCGATAGTCACAGGGACCCCCCTAATATCAAGTCACAGGGACCCCCGTAACAGCAATAGTCACAGAGACCCCATAACAGCGATAGTCACAGGGACCCCCTTAACAGCAAAAGTTACAGGGACCCCCATAACAGCAATAGTCCCAGGGACCCCATAACAGCAATAGTCCCAGGGACCCCATAACAGCGATAGTCACAGGGACCCCATAACAGCAATAGTCGCAGGGACCCCATAACAGCAATAGTCGCAGGGACCCCATAACAGCAATAGTCGCAGGGACCCCATAACAGCGATAGTCACAGGGACCCCCAAAACAGCAATAGTCACAGGGACTCCATAACAGCAATAGTCACAGAGACCCCATAACAGCGATAGTCACAGGGACCCCATAACAGCGATAGTCACAGGGACCCCATAACAGCGATAGTCACAGGGACCCCATAACAGCGATAGTCACAGGGACCCCATAACAGCGATAGTCACAGGGACCCCATAACAGCAATAGTCACAGGGACCCCCAGAACAGCAATAGTCCCAGGGACCCCCATAACAGCCATAGTCACAGGGACTCCATAACAGCAATAGTCCCAGGGACCCCATAACAGCAATAGTCACAGGGACCCCATAACAGCAATAGTCGCAGGGACCCCCCTAATATCAAGTCACAGGGACCCCCATAACAGCAATAGTCACAGGGACCCCCATAACAGCGATAGTCACAGGGACCCCCCTAATATCAAGTCACAGGGACCCCCGTAACAGCAATAGTCACAGAGACCCCATAACAGAGATAGTCACAGGGACCCCCTTAACAGCAATAGTCACAGGGACTCCATAATAGCAATAGTCCCAGGGACCCCATAACAGAAATAGTCACTGGGACCCCATAACAGCAATAGTCACAGGGACCCCATAACAGCAATAGTCACAGGGACCCCATAACAGCAATAGTCACAGGGACCCCCCTAATATCAAGTCACAGGGACCCCATAACAGCAATAGTCACAGGGACCCCATAACAGCAATAGTCACAGGGACCCCATAACAGCAATAGTCACAGGGACCCCCCTAATATCAAGTCACAGGGACCCCCATAACAGCAATAGTCACAGGGACCCCATAACAGCAATAGTCACAGGGACCCCCGTAACAGCAATAGTCACAGGGACCCCCGTAACAGCAATAGTCACAGAGACCCCATAACAGCAATAGTCACAGGGACCCCATAACAGCAATAGTCACAGAGACCCCATAACCGCAATAGTCACAGGGACCCCCATAACAGCAATAGTCACAGGGACCCCCCTAATATCAAGTTACAGGGACCCCCGTAACAGCAATAGTCACAGGGACCCCATAACAGCAATAGTCACAGGGACCTCATAACAGCAATAGTCACAGGGACCCCCGTAACAGCAATAGTCACAGGGACCCCATAACAGCAATAGTCACAGGGACCCCCATAACAGCAATAGTCACAGGATCCCCTTAACAGCAATAGTCACAGGGACCCCATAACAGCAATAGTCACAGGGACCCCATAACAGCAATAGTCACAGGGACCCCATAACAGCAATAGTCACAGGGACCCCATAACAGCAATAGTCACAGGGACCCCATAACAGCAATAGTCACAGGGACCCCCATAACAGCAATAGTCACAGGATCCCCTTAACAGCAATAGTCACAGGGACCCCATAACAGCAATAGTCACAGGGACTCCATAATAGCAATAGTCCCAGGGACCCCATAACAGCAATAGTCACAGGGACCCCCCTAATATCAAGTCACAGGGACCCCCGTAACAGCAATAGTCACAGGGACCCCATAACAGCAATAGTAACAGGGACCCCCATAACAGCAATAGTCACAGGGACCCCCATAACAGCAATAGTCACAGGGACCCCCATAACAGCAATAGTCACAGGGACCCCCCTAATATCAAGTCACAGGGACCCCCGTAACAGCAATAGTCACAGGGACCCCATAACAGCAATAGTAACAGGGACCCCCATAACAGCAATAGTCACAGGGACCCCCATAACAGCAACAGTCACAGGGACCCCATAACAGCAATAGTCCCAGGGACCCCCATAAATGCAATAGTAACAGGGACCCCCATAACAGCAATAGTCACAGGGACCCCCATAACAGCAATAGTCACAGGGACCCCCATAACAGCAATAGTCACAGGGACCCCCATAACAGCAATAGTCACAGGGACTCCATAACAGCAAAAGTCCCAGGGACCCCATAACAGCAATAGTCGCAGGGACCCCCCTAATATCAAGTCACAGGGACCCCCGTAACAGCAATAGTCACAGGGACCCCATAACAGCAATAATCACAGGGACCCCCATAACAGCAATAGTCACTGGGAACCCCTCAACAGCAAAAGTCACAGGGACCCCATAACAGCAATAGTCCCAGGGACCCCATAACAGCAATAGTCACAGGGACCCCATAACAGCAATAGTCACAGGGACCCCCAAAACAGCAATAGTCACAGGATCCCCTTAACAGCAATAGTCACAGGGACCCCCATAACAGCAATAGTCACAGGATCCCCTTAACAGCGATAGTCACAGGGACCCCATAACAGCGATAGTCACAGGGACCCCATAACAGCGATAGTCACAGGGACCCCATAACAGCGATAGTCACAGGGACCCCATAACAGCAATAGTCACAGGGACCCCCATAACAGCAATAGTCCCAGGGACCCCCATAACAGCAATAGTCCCAGGGAACCCATAACAGCAATAGTCGCAGGGACCCCCATAACAGCAATAGTCACAGCGACCCCCATAACAGCAATAGTCGCAGGGACCCCCATAACAGCAATAGTCCCAGGGACCCCATAACAGCAATAGTCACAGGGACCCCATAACAGCAATAGTCGCAGGGACCCCCCTAATATCAAGTCACAGGGACCCCCATAATAGCAATAGTCACAGGGAGCCCATAACAGCGATAGTCACAGGGACCCCATAACAGCGATAGTCACAGGGACCCCATAACAGCGATAGTCACAGGGACCCCATCACAGCAATAGTCACAGGGACCCCATAACAGCAATAGTCACAGGGACCCCCATAACAGCAATAGTCACAGGGACTCCATAATACCAATAGTCCCAGGGACCCCATAACAGCAATAGTCACAGGGACCCCCATAACAGCAATAGTCACAGGGACCCCATAACAGCAATAGTCACAGGGACCCCATAACAGCAATAGTCACAGGGACCCCCCTAATATCAAGTCACAGGGACCCCCGTAACAGCAATAGTCACAGGGACCCCATAACAGCAATAGTCACAGGGACCCCCATAACAGCGATAGTCACAGGGACCCCCCTAATATCAAGTCACAGGGACCCCCGTAACAGCAATAGTCACAGAGACCCCATAACAGCGATAGTCACAGGGACCCCCTTAACAGCAAAAGTTACAGGGACCCCCATAACAGCAATAGTCCCAGGGACCCCATAACAGAAATAGTCACTGGGACCCCATAACAGCAATAGTCACAGGGACCCCATAACAGCAATAGTCACAGGGACCCCATAACAGCGATAGTCACAGGGACCCCATAACAGCAATAGTCGCAGGGACCCCATAACAGCAATAGTCGCAGGGACCCCATAACAGCAATAGTCGCAGGGACCCCATAACAGCGATAGTCACAGGGACCCCATAACAGCAATAGTCACAGGGACTCCATAATAGCAATAGTCCCAGGGACCCCATAACAGCAATAGTCACAGGGACCCCCCTAATATCAAGTCACAGGGACCCCCGTAACAGCAATAGTCACAGGGACCCCATAACAGCAATAGTCACAGGGACCCCCATAACAGCGATAGTCACAGGGACCCCATAATAGCAATAGTCCCAGGGACCGCATAACAGCAATAGTCACAGAGACCCCATAACAGCAATAGTCACAGGGACCCCATAACAGCAATAGTCACAGGGACCCCCATAACAGCAATAGTCACAGGGACCCCCATAACAGCAATAGTCCCAGGGACCCCATAACAGCAATAGTCGCAGGGACCCCATAACAGCAATAGTCGCAGGGACCCCATAACAGCAATAGTCACAGGGACCCCATAACAGCAATAGTCACAGGGACCCCCATAACAGCAATAGTCACAGGGACCCCCCTAATATCAAGTCACAGGGACCCCCGTTACAGCAATGATCACAGGGACCCCATAATAGCAATAGTCACAGGGAGCCCATAACAGCGATAGTCACAGGGACCCCATAACAGCGATAGTCACAGGGACCCCCATAACAGCAATAGTCACAGGGACCCCATAACAGCGATAGTCACAGGGACCCCATAACAGCAATAGTCCCAGGGACCCCCATAACAGCAATAGTCACAGGGACCCCCATAACAGCAATAGTCACAGGGACCTCCATAACAGCAATAGTCACAGGGACCCCATAACAGCGATAGTCACAGGGACCCCATAACAGCAATAGTCCCAGGGACCCCCATAACAGCAATAGTCACAGGGACCCCCATAACAGCAATAGTCCCAGGGACCCCATAACAGCAATAGTCACAGGGACCCCCCTAATATCAAGTCACAGGGACCCCCATAACAGCAATAGTCACAGGGACCTCCATAACAGCAATAGTCACAGGGACCCCATAACAGCGATAGTCACAGGGACCCCATAACAGCAATAGTCACAGGGACCCCATAACAGCAATAGTCACAGGGACTCCATAATAGCAATAGTCACAGGGACTCCATAATAGCAATAGTCCCAGGGACCCCATAACAGCAATAGTCACAGGGACCCCCCTAATATCAAGTCACAGGGACCCCATAACAGCAATAGTCACAGGGACCCCCCTAATATCAAGTCACAGGGACCCCCGTAACAGCAATAGTCACAGGGACCCCCATAACAGCAATAGTCACAGGGACCCCCATAACAGCAATAGTCACAGGGACCCCCATAACAGCAATAGTCACAGGGAACCCCTTAACAGCAAAAGTCACAGGGACCCCCATAACAGCAATAGTCACAGGGACCCCATAACAGCAATAGTCACAGGGACCCCCCTAATATCAAGTTACAGGGACCCCATAACAGCAATAGTCACAGGGACCCCATAACAGCAATAGTCACAGGGACCCCATAACAGCAATAGTCACAGGGACCCCATAATAGCAATAGTCCCAGGGACCCCATAACAGCAATAGTCACAGGGACCCCCCTAATATCAAGTCACAGGGACCCCCGTAACAGCAATAGTCACAGGGACCCCATAACAGCAATAGTCTCAGGGAACCCCATAACAGCAATAGTCGCAGGGACCCCCATAACAGCAATAGTCACAGGGACCGCCATAACAGCAATAGTCACAGGGACCCCCATAACAGCAATAGTCCCAGGGACCCCCATAACAGCAATAGTCACAGGGACCGCCATAACAGCAATAGTCACAGGGACCGCCATAACAGCAATAGTCACAGGGACCCCCATAACAGCAATAGTCGCAGGGACCCCCATAACAGCAATAGTCACAGGGACTCCATAACAGCAATAGTCCCAGGGACCCCATAACAGCAATAGTCGCAGGGACCCCCCTAATATCAAGTCACAGGGACGCCCATAATAGCAATAGTCACAGGGAGCCCATAACAGCGATAGTCACAGGGACCCCATCACAGCAATAGTCACAGGGACCCCCATAACAACAATAGTCACAGGGACCCCATAAAAGCAATAGTCACAGGGACCCCCATAACAGCAATAGTCACAGGGACTCCATAACAGCAATAGTCCCAGGGACCCCCCATAACAGCAATAGTCACAGGGACCCCCCTAATATCAAGTTACAGGGACCCCCATAACAGCAATAGTCACAGGGACCCCATAACAGCAATAGTCACAGGGACCCCATAACAGCAATAGTCACAGGGACTCCATAACAGCAATAGTCACAGGGACCCCATAACAGCAATAGTCACAGGGACCCTCGTAACAGCAATAGTCACAGGGACCCCATAACAGCAATAGTCACAGGGACTCCATAACAGCAATAGTCACAGGGACCCCATAACAGCAATAGTCCCAGGGACCCCCATAAATGCAATAGTAACAGGGACCCCCATAACAGCAATAGTCACAGGGACCCCCATAACAGCAATAGTCACAGGGACCCCCATAACAGCAATAGTCACAGGGACCCCCATAACAGCAATAGTCACAGGGACTCCATAACAGCAAAAGTCCCAGGGACCCCATAACAGCAATAGTCGCAGGGACCCCCCTAATATCAAGTCACAGGGACCCCCGTAACAGCAATAGTCACAGGGACCCCATAACAGCAATAATCACAGGGACCCCCATAACAGCAATAGTCACTGGGAACCCCTCAACAGCAAAAGTCACAGGGACCCCATAACAGCAATAGTCCCAGGGACCCCATAACAGCAATAGTCACAGGGACCCCATAACAGCAATAGTCACAGGGACCCCCAAAACAGCAATAGTCACAGGATCCCCTTAACAGCAATAGTCACAGGGACCCCCATAACAGCAATAGTCACAGGATCCCCTTAACAGCGATAGTCACAGGGACCCCATAACAGCGATAGTCACAGGGACCCCATAACAGCGATAGTCACAGGGACCCCATAACAGCGATAGTCACAGGGACCCCATAACAGCAATAGTCACAGGGACCCCCATAACAGCAATAGTCCCAGGGACCCCCATAACAGCAATAGTCCCAGGGAACCCATAACAGCAATAGTCGCAGGGACCCCCATAACAGCAATAGTCACAGGGACCCCCATAACAGCAATAGTCCCAGGGACTCCATAACAGCAATAGTCCCAGGGACCCCATAACAGCAATAGTCACAGGGACCCCATAACAGCAATAGTCGCAGGGACCCCCCTAATATCAAGTCACAGGGACCCCCATAATAGCAATAGTCACAGGGAGCCCATAACAGCGATAGTCACAGGGACCCCATAACAGCGATAGTCACAGGGACCCCATAACAGCGATAGTCACAGGGACCCCATCACAGCAATAGTCACAGGGACCCCATAACAGCAATAGTCACAGGGACCCCCATAACAGCAATAGTCACAGGGACTCCATAATACCAATAGTCCCAGGGACCCCATAACAGCAATAGTCACAGGGACCCCCATAACAGCAATTGTCACAGGGACCCCATAACAGCAATAGTCACAGGGACCCCATAACAGCAATAGTCACAGGGACCCCCCTAATATCAAGTCACAGGGACCCCCGTAACAGCAATAGTCACAGGGACCCCATAACAGCAATAGTCACAGGGACCCCCATAACAGCGATAGTCACAGGGACCCCCCTAATATCAAGTCACAGGGACCCCCGTAACAGCAATAGTCACAGAGACCCCATAACAGCGATAGTCACAGGGACCCCCTTAACAGCAAAAGTTACAGGGACCCCCATAACAGCAATAGTCCCAGGGACCCCATAACAGAAATAGTCACTGGGACCCCATAACAGCAATAGTCACAGGGACCCCATAACAGCAATAGTCACAGGGACCCCATAACAGCGATAGTCACAGGGACCCCATAACAGCAATAGTCGCAGGGACCCCATAACAGCAATAGTCGCAGGGACCCCATAACAGCAATAGTCGCAGGGACCCCATAACAGCGATAGTCACAGGGACCCCATAACAGCAATAGTCACAGGGACTCCATAATAGCAATAGTCCCAGGGACCCCATAACAGCAATAGTCACAGGGACCCCCCTAATATCAAGTCACAGGGACCCCCGTAACAGCAATAGTCACAGGGACCCCATAACAGCAATAGTCACAGGGACCCCCATAACAGCGATAGTCACAGGGACCCCATAATAGCAATAGTCCCAGGGACCGCATAACAGCAATAGTCACAGAGACCCCATAACAGCAATAGTCACAGGGACCCCATAACAGCAATAGTCACAGAGACCCCATAACAGCAATAGTCACAGGGACCCCCATAACAGCAATAGTCACAGGGACCCCCATAACAGCAATAGTCCCAGGGACCCCATAACAGCAATAGTCGCAGGGACCCCATAACAGCAATAGTCGCAGGGACCCCATAACAGCAATAGTCACAGGGACCCCATAACAGCAATAGTCACAGGGACCCCCATAACAGCAATAGTCACAGGGACCCCCCTAATATCAAGTCACAGGGACCCCCGTTACAGCAATGATCACAGGGACCCCATAATAGCAATAGTCACAGGGAGCCCATAACAGCGATAGTCACAGGGACCCCCATAACAGCAATAGTCACAGGGACCTCCATAACAGCAATAGTCACAGGGACCCCATAACAGCGATAGTCACAGGGACCCCATAACAGCAATAGTCCCAGGGACCCCCATAACAGCAATAGTCACAGGGACCCCCATAACAGCAATAGTCACAGGGACCTCCATAACAGCAATAGTCACAGGGACCCCATAACAGCGATAGTCACAGGGACCCCATAACAGCAATAGTCACAGGGACCCCATAACAGCAATAGTCACAGGGACTCCATAATAGCAATAGTCCCAGGGACCCCATAACAGCAATAGTCACAGGGACCCCCCTAATATCAAGTCACAGGGACCCCCGTAACAGCAATAGTCACAGGGACCCCATAACAGCAATAGTCACAGGGAACCCCATAACAGCAATAGTCGCAGGGACCCCCATAACAGCAATAGTCACAGGGACCGCCATAACAGCAATAGTCACAGGGACCCCCATAACAGCAATAGTCCCAGGGACCCCCATAACAGCAATAGTCACAGGGACCGCCATAACAGCAATAGTCACAGGGACCCCCATAACAGCAATAGTCGCAGGGACCCCCATAACAGCAATAGTCACAGGGACTCCATAACAGCAATAGTCCCAGGGACCCCATAACAGCAATAGTCGCAGGGACCCCCCTAATATCAAGTCACAGGGACGCCCATAATAGCAATAGTCACAGGGAGCCCATAACAGCGATAGTCACAGGGACCCCATCACAGCAATAGTCACAGGGACCCCCATAACAACAATAGTCACAGGGACCCCATAAAAGCAATAGTCACAGGGACCCCCATAACAGCAATAGTCACAGGGACTCCATAACAGCAATAGTCCCAGGGACCCCCCATAACAGCAATAGTCACAGGGACCCCCCTAATATCAAGTTACAGGGACCCCCATAACAGCAATAGTCACAGGGACCCCATAACAGCAATAGTCACAGGGACCCCATAACAGCAATAGTCACAGGGACTCCATAACAGCAATAGTCACAGGGACCCCATAACAGCAATAGTCACAGGGACCCTCGTAACAGCAATAGTCACAGGGACCCCCGTAACAGCAATAGTCACAGGGACCCCATAACAGCAATAGTCACAGGGACCCCCATAACAGCAATAGTCACAGGGACTCCATAACAGCAATAGTCACAGGGACCCCATAACAGCAATAGTCACAGGATCCCCTTAACAGCAATAGTCACAGGGACCCCCATAACAGCAATAGTCACAGGGACCCTCGTAACAGCAATAGTCACAGGGACCCCATAACAGCAATAGTCACAGGGACTCCATAACAGCAATAGTCACAGGGACCCCCAAAACAGTAATAGTCACAGGATCCCCTTAACAGCAATAGTCACAGGGACCCCCATAACAGCAATAGTCACAGGGACCCCCATAACAGCAATAGTCACAGGGACTCCATAATAGCAATAGTTCCAGGGACCCCATAACAGCAATAGTCACAGGGACCCCCCTAATATCAAGTCACAGGGACCCCCGTAACAGCAATAGTCACAGGGACCCCATAACAGCAATAGTCACAGGGACCCCCATTACAGCAATAGTCACAGGGACCCCCATAACAGCAATAGTCACAGGGACTCCATAATAGCAATAGTCCCAGGGACCCCATAACAGCAATAGTCACAGGGACTCCATAACAGCAATAGTCACAGGGACCCCAAAACAGCAATAGTCACAGGGACCCCCAAAACAGCAATAGTCACAGGGACCCCATAACAGCAATAGTCACAGGGACTCCATAACAGCAATAGTCACAGGGACCCCATAACAGCAATAGTCACAGGGACCCCCATAACAGCGATAGTCACAGGGACCCCCCTAATATCAAGTCACAGGGACCCCCGTAACAGCAATAGTCACAGAGACCCCATAACAGCAATAGTCACAGGGACCCCCATAACAGCAATAGTCACAGGGACTCCATAATAGCAATAGTCCCAGGGACCCCATAACAGCAGTAGTCACAGGGACCCCCCTAATATCAAGTTACAGGGACCCCCGTAACAGCAATTGTCACAGGGACCCCCATAACAGCAATAGTCACAGGGACTCCATAATACCAATAGTCCCAGGGACCCCATAACAGCAATAGTCACAGGGACCCCATAACAGCAATAGTCACAGGGACTCCATAATAGCAATAGTCCCAGGGACCCCATAACAGCAATAGTCACAGGGACCCCCCTAATATCAAGTCACAGGGACCCCCGTAACAGCAATAGTCACAGGGACCCCATAACAGCAACAGTCACAGGGAACCCCATAACAGCAATAGTCACAGGGACTCCATAACAGCAATAGTCACAGGGACCCCCATAACAGCAATAGTCACAGGGACCCCATAACAGCAATAGTCACAGGGACTCCATAATAGCAATAGTCCCAGGGACCCCATAACAGCAATAGTCACAGGGACCCCCCTAATATCAAGTCACAGGGACCCCCGTAACAGCAATAGTCACAGGGACCCCATAACAGCAATAGTCACAGGGACTCCATAATAGCAATAGTCCCAGGGACCCCATAACAGCGATAGTCACAGGGACCCCCCTAATATCAAGTCACAGGGACCCCCGTAACAGCAATAGTCACAGAGACCCCATAACAGCAATAGTCACAGGGAACCCCTTAACAGCAAAAGTCACAGGGACTCCATAATAGCAATAGTCCAAGGGACCCCATAACAGCAATAGTCACAGGGACCCCCCATAACAGCAATAGTCACAGGGACTCCATAATAGCAATAGTCCCAAGGACCCCATAACAGCAATAGTCACAGGGACCCCCCTAATATCAAGTCACAGGGACCCCCGTAACAGCAATAGTCACAGGGACCCCATAACAGCAATAGTCCCAGGGACCCCCATAAATGCAATAGTAACAGGGACCCCCATAACAGCAATAGTCCCAGGGACCCCCATAAATGCAATAGTAACAGGGACCCCCATAACAGCAATAGTCACAGGGACCCCCATAACAGCAATAGTCACAGGGACTCCATAACAGCAATAGTCCCAGGGACCCCATAACAGCAATAGTCGCAGGGACCCCCCTAATATCAAGTCACAGGGACCCCCATAACAGCAATAGTCACAGGGACCCCATAACAGCAATAGTCACAGGGACCCCCATAACAGCGATAGTCACAGGGACCCCATAACAGCAATAGTCACAGGGAACCCCTCAACAGCAAAAGTCACAGGGACCCCCATAACAGCAATAGTCACAGGATCCCCTTAACAGCAATAGTCACAGGGACCCCAATAACAGCTATAGTCACAGGGACCCCATAACAGCGATAGTCACAGGGACCCCATAATAGCAATAGTCACAGGGACCCCCAAAACAGCAATAGTCACAGGATCCCCTTAACAGCAATAGTCACAGGGACCCCAATAACAGCTATAGTCACAGGGACCCCCAAAACAGCAATAGTCCCAGGGACCCCCATAAATGCAATAGTCCCAGGGACCCCCTAACAGCAATAGTCACAGGGACCCCATAACACAGATAGTCACAGGGACCCCATAACAGCGATAGTCACAGGGACCCCATAACAGCGATAGTCACAGGGACCCCATAACAGCAATAGTCACAGGGACCGCCATAACAGCAATAGTCACAGGGACCCCCATAACAGCAATAGTCGCAGGGACCCCCATAACAGCAATAGTCACAGGGACTCCATAACAGCAATAGTCACAGGGACCCCCCTAATATCAAGTCACAGGGACCCCCATAATAGCAATAGTCACAGGGAGCCCATAACAGCGATAGTCACAGGGACCCCATCACAGCAATAGTCACAGGGACCCCCATAACAACAATAGTCACAGGGACCCCATAAAAGCAATAGTCACAGGGACCCCCATAACAGCAATAGTCACAGGGACTCCATAACAGCAATAGTCCCAGGGACCCCCCATAACAGCAATAGTCACAGGGACCCCCCTAATATCAAGTCACAGGGACACCCGTAACAGCAATAGTCACAGGGACCCCATAACAGCAATAGTCACAGGGACCCCATAACAGCAATAGTCACAGGGACCCCCATAACAGCGATAGTCACAGGGACCCCCCTAATATCAAGTCACAGGGACCCCCGTAACAGCAATAGTCACAGAGACCCCATAATAGCAATAGTCCCAGGGACCCCATAACAGCAATAGTCACAGGGACCCCCATAACAGCAATAGTCACAGGGACTCCATAATAACAATAGTCCCAGGGACCCCATAACAGCAATAGTCACAGGGACCCCCCCTAATATCAAGTTACAGGGACCCCCGTAACAGCAATAGTCACAGGGACCCCATAACAGCAATAGTCACAGGGACCCCCATAACAGCAATAGTCACAGGGACTCCATAATACCAATAGTCCCAGGGACCCCATAACAGCAATAGTCACAGGGACCCCCATAACAGCAATAGTCACAGGGACCCCATAACAGCAATAGTCACAGGGACTCCATAATAGCAATAGTCCCAGGGACCCCATAACAGCAATAGTCACAGGGACCCCCCTAATATCAAGTCACAGGGACCCCCGTAACAGCAATAGTCACAGGGACCCCATAACAGCAATAGTCACAGGGACCCCCATAACAGCGATAGTCACAGGGACCCCCCTAATATCAAGTCACAGGGACCCCATAACAGCAATAGTCACAGAGACCCCATAACAGCAATAGTCACAGGGACCCCATAACAGCGATAGTCACAGGGACCCCCGTAACAGCAATAGTCACAGAAACCCCATAACAGCAATAGTCACAGGGACCCCATAACAGCGATAGTCACAGGGACCCCCATAACAGCAATAATCACAGGGACCCCCCTAATATCAAGTCACAGGGACCCCCCTAACAGCAATAGTCACAGGGACCCCATAACAGCGATAGTCACAGAGACCCCATAACAGCAATAGTCACAGGGACCCCCATAACAGCGATAGTCACAGGGACCCCATAACAGCGATAGTCACAGGGACCCCATAACAGCGATAGTCACAGGGACCCCATAACAGCAATAGTCACAGGAACCCCATAACAGCGATAGTCAAAGGGACCCGATAACAGCAATAGTCACAGGAACCCCATAACAGCGATAGTCACAGGGACCCCATAACAGCAATAGTCACAGGGACCCCCATAACAGCAATAGTCACAGTGACCCCCATAACAGCAATAGTCACAGGGACCCCCATAACAGCGATAGTCACAGGGACCCCATAACAGCAATAGTCACAGTGACCCCCATAACAGCGATAGTCACAGGGACCCCATAACAGCAATAGTCACAGGGACCCCATAAAAGGAATAGTCACAGGGACCCCATAACAGCAATAGTCGCAGGGACCCCATAACAGCAATAGTCGCAGGGACCCCATAACAGCAATAGTCGCAGGGACCCCATAACAGCGATAGTCACAGGGACCCCATAACAGCAATAGTCACAGGGACTCCATAATAGCAATAGTCCCAGGGACCCCATAACAGCAATAGTCACAGGGACCCCCCTAATATCAAGTCACAGGGACCCCCGTAACAGCAATAGTCACAGGGACCCCATAACAGCAATAGTCACAGGGACCCCCATAACAGCGATAGTCACAGGGACCCCATAATAGCAATAGTCCCAGGGACCGCATAACAGCAATAGTCACAGAGACCCCATAACAGCAATAGTCACAGGGACCCCATAACAGCAATAGTCACAGAGACCCCATAACAGCAATAGTCACAGGGACCCCCATAACAGCAATAGTCACAGGGACCCCCATAACAGCAATAGTCCCAGGGACCCCATAACAGCAATAGTCGCAGGGACCCCATAACAGCAATAGTCACAGGGACCCCATAACAGCAATAGTCACAGGGACCCCATAACAGCAATAGTCACAGGGACCCCCATAACAGCAATAGTCACAGGGACCCCCCTAATATCAAGTCACAGGGACCCCCGTTACAGCAATAGTCACAGGGACCCCATAACAGCAATAGTCACAGGGACCCCATAACAGCAATAGTCACAGGGACCCCATAATAGCAATAGTCCCAGGGACCCCATAACAGCAATAGTCACAGGGACCCCCCTAATATCAAGTCACAGGGACCCCCGTAACAGCAATAGTCACAGGGACCCCATAACAGCAATAGTCACAGGGAACCCCATAACAGCAATAGTCACAGGGACTCCATAACAGCAATAGTCACAGGGACCCCCATAACAGCAATAGTCACAGGGACCCCATAATAGCAATAGTCACAGGGAGCCCATAACAGCGATAGTCACAGGGACCCCATAACAGCGATAGTCACAGGGACCCCATCACAGCAATAGTCACAGGGACCCCCATAACAGCAATAGTCACAGGGACCTCCATAACAGCAATAGTCACAGGGACCCCATAACAGCGATAGTCACAGGGACCCCATAACAGCAATAGTCCCAGGGACCCCCATAACAGCAATAGTCACAGGGACCCCATAACAGCGATAGTCACAGGGACCCCATAACAGCAATAGTCACAGGGACCCCCATAACAGCAATAGTCACAGGGACCTCCATAACAGCAATAGTCACAGGGACCCCATAACAGCAATAGTCACAGGGACCCCCATAACAGCGATAGTCACAGGGACCCCCCTAATATCAAGTCACAGGGACCCCCGTAACAGCAATAGTCACAGAGACCCCATAACAGCAATAGTCACAGGGAACCCCTTAACAGCAAAAGTCACAGGGACCCCCATAACAGCAATAGTCACAGGGAACCCCCTAATATCAAGTTACAGGGACCCCCGTAACAGCAATAGTCACAGGGACCCCCATAACAGCAATAGTCACAGGGACCCCCATAACAGCAATAGTCACAGGGACCCCCTAAACAGCAATAGTCACAGGATTCCCTTAACAGCAATAGTCACAGGGACCCCCATAACAGCAATAGTCACAGGGACTCCATAATAGCAATAGTCCCAGGGACCCCATAACAGCAATAGTCACAGGGACTCCATAATAGCAATAGTCCCAAGGACCCCATAACAGCAATAGTCACAGGGACCCCCCTAATATCAAGTCACAGGGACCCCCGTAACAGCAATAGTCACAAAGACCCCATAACAGCAATACTCCCAGGGACCCCCATAAATGCAATAGTAACAGGGACCCCCATAACAGCAATAGTCACAGGGACCCCCATAACAGCAATAGTCACAGGGACCCCCATAACAGCAATAGTCACAGGGACTCCATAACAGCAAAAGTCCCAGGGACCCCATAACAGCAATAGTCGCAGGGACCCCCCTAATATCAAGTCACAGGGACCCCCATAACAGCAATAGTCACAGGGACTCCATAACAGCAATAGTCACAGGGACTCCATAACAGCAATAGTCACAGGGACCCCCATAACAGCAATAGTCACAGGGACTCCATAACAGCAATAGTCACAGGGACTCCATAACAGCAATAGTCACAGGGACTCCATAACAGCAATAGTCACAGGGACCCCATAACAGCAATAGTCACAGGGACCCCATAACAGCAATAGTCACAGGGACCCCATAACAGCAATAGTCCCAGGGACCCCATAACAGCAATAGTCACAGGGACCCCCCTAATATCAAGTCACAGGGACCCCCGTAACAGCAATAGTCACAGGGACCCCATAACAGCAATAGTCACAGGGACCCCCATAACAGCGATAGTCACAGGGACCCCCCTAATATCAAGTCACAGGGACCCCCGTAACAGCAATAGTCACAGAGACCCCATAACAGCAATAGTCACAGGGAACCCCTTAACAGCAAAAGTCACAGGGACCCCCATAACAGCAATAGTCACAGGGACCCCCCTAATATCAAGTTACAGGGACCCCCGTAACAGCAATAGTCACAGGGACCCCCATAACAGCAATAGTCACAGGGACCCCCATAACAGCAATAGTCACAGGGACCCCCTAAACAGCAATAGTCACAGGATTCCCTTAACAGCAATAGTCCCAGGGACCCCATAACAGCAATAGTCACAGGGACTCCATAATAGCAATAGTCCCAAGGACCCCATAACAGCAATAGTCACAGGGACCCCCCTAATATCAAGTCACAGGGACCCCCGTAACAGCAATAGTCACAGAGACCCCATAACAGCAATACTCCCAGGGACCCCCATAAATGCAATAGTAACAGGGACCCCCATAACAGCAATAGTCACAGGGACCCCCATAACAGCAATAGTCACAGGGACTCCATAACAGCAAAAGTCCCAGGGACCCCATAACAGCAATAGTCGCAGGGACCCCCCTAATATCAAGTCACAGGGACCCCCATAACAGCAATAGTCACAGGGACCCCATAACAGCAATAGTCACAGGGACCCCCCTAATATCAAGTCACAGGGACGCCCATAATAGCAATAGTCACAGGGAGCCCATAACAGCGATAGTCACAGGGACCCCATCACAGCAATAGTCACAGGGACCCCCATAACAACAATAGTCACAGGGACCCCATAAAAGCAATAGTCACAGGGACCCCCATAACAGCAATAGTCACAGGGACTCCATAACAGCAATAGTCCCAGGGACCCCCCATAACAGCAATAGTCACAGGGACCCCCCTAATATCAAGTTACAGGGACCCCCATAACAGCAATAGTCACAGGGACCCCATAACAGCAATAGTCACAGGGACCCCATAACAGCAATAGTCACAGGGACTCCATAACAGCAATAGTCACAGGGACCCCATAACAGCAATAGTCACAGGGACCCTCGTAACAGCAATAGTCACAGGGACCCCCGTAACAGCAATAGTCACAGGGACCCCATAACAGCAATAGTCACAGGGACCCCCATAACAGCAATAGTCACAGGGACTCCATAACAGCAATAGTCACAGGGACCCCATAACAGCAATAGTCACAGGATCCCCTTAACAGCAATAGTCACAGGGACCCCCATAACAGCAATAGTCACAGGGACCCTCGTAACAGCAATAGTCACAGGGACCCCATAACAGCAATAGTCACAGGGACTCCATAACAGCAATAGTCACAGGGACCCCCAAAACAGTAATAGTCACAGGATCCCCTTAACAGCAATAGTCACAGGGACCCCCATAACAGCAATAGTCACAGGGACCCCCATAACAGCAATAGTCACAGGGACTCCATAATAGCAATAGTTCCAGGGACCCCATAACAGCAATAGTCACAGGGACCCCCCTAATATCAAGTCACAGGGACCCCCGTAACAGCAATAGTCACAGGGACCCCATAACAGCAATAGTCACAGGGACCCCCATTACAGCAATAGTCACAGGGACCCCCATAACAGCAATAGTCACAGGGACTCCATAATAGCAATAGTCCCAGGGACCCCATAACAGCAATAGTCACAGGGACTCCATAACAGCAATAGTCACAGGGACCCCAAAACAGCAATAGTCACAGGGACCCCCAAAACAGCAATAGTCACAGGGACCCCATAACAGCAATAGTCACAGGGACTCCATAACAGCAATAGTCACAGGGACCCCATAACAGCAATAGTCACAGGGACCCCCATAACAGCGATAGTCACAGGGACCCCCCTAATATCAAGTCACAGGGACCCCCGTAACAGCAATAGTCACAGAGACCCCATAACAGCAATAGTCACAGGGACCCCCATAACAGCAATAGTCACAGGGAACCCCTTAACAGCAAAAGTCACAGGGACCCCCATAACAGCAATAGTCACAGGGACTCCATAATAGCAATAGTCCCAGGGACCCCATAACAGCAGTAGTCACAGGGACCCCCCTAATATCAAGTTACAGGGACCCCCGTAACAGCAATTGTCACAGGGACCCCCATAACAGCAATAGTCACAGGGACTCCATAATACCAATAGTCCCAGGGACCCCATAACAGCAATAGTCACAGGGACCCCATAACAGCAATAGTCACAGGGACTCCATAATAGCAATAGTCCCAGGGACCCCATAACAGCAATAGTCACAGGGACCCCCCTAATATCAAGTCACAGGGACCCCCGTAACAGCAATAGTCACAGGGACCCCATAACAGCAACAGTCACAGGGAACCCCATAACAGCAATAGTCACAGGGACTCCATAACAGCAATAGTCACAGGGACCCCCATAACAGCAATAGTCACAGGGACCCCATAACAGCAATAGTCACAGGGACTCCATAATAGCAATAGTCCCAGGGACCCCATAACAGCAATAGTCACAGGGACCCCCCTAATATCAAGTCACAGGGACCCCCGTAACAGCAATAGTCACAGGGACCCCATAACAGCAATAGTCACAGGGACTCCATAATAGCAATAGTCCCAGGGACCCCATAACAGCGATAGTCACAGGGACCCCCCTAATATCAAGTCACAGGGACCCCCGTAACAGCAATAGTCACAGAGACCCCATAACAGCAATAGTCACAGGGAACCCCTTAACAGCAAAAGTCACAGGGACCCCCATAACAGCAATAGTCACAGGGACTCCATAATAGCAATAGTCCAAGGGACCCCATAACAGCAATAGTCACAGGGACCCCCCATAACAGCAATAGTCACAGGGACTCCATAATAGCAATAGTCCCAAGGACCCCATAACAGCAATAGTCACAGGGACCCCCCTAATATCAAGTCACAGGGACCCCCGTAACAGCAATAGTCACAGGGACCCCATAACAGCAATAGTCCCAGGGACCCCCATAAATGCAATAGTAACAGGGACCCCCATAACAGCAATAGTCACAGGGACCCCCATAACAGCAATAGTCACAGGGACTCCATAACAGCAATGGTCGCAGGGACCCCATAACAGCAATAGTCGCAGGGACCCCCCTAATATCAAGTCACAGGGACCCCCATAACAGCAATAGTCACAGGGACCCCATAACAGCAATAGTCACAGGGACCCCCATAACAGCGATAGTCACAGGGACCCCATAACAGCAATAGTCACAGGGAACCCCTCAACAGCAAAAGTCACAGGGACCCCCATAACAGCAATAGTCACAGGATCCCCTTAACAGCAATAGTCACAGGGACCCCAATAACAGCTATAGTCACAGGGACCCCATAACAGCGATAGTCACAGGGACCCCATAATAGCAATAGTCACAGGGACCCCCAAAACAGCAATAGTCACAGGATCCCCTTAACAGCAATAGTCACAGGGACCCCAATAACAGCTATAGTCACAGGGACCCCCAAAACAGCAATAGTCCCAGGGACCCCCATAAATGCAATAGTCCCAGGGACCCCCTAACAGCAATAGTCACAGGGACCCCATAACACAGATAGTCACAGGGACCCCATAACAGCGATAGTCACAGGGACCCCATAACAGCGATAGTCACAGGGACCCCATAACAGCAATAGTCACAGGGACCGCCATAACAGCAATAGTCACAGGGACCCCCATAACAGCAATAGTCGCAGGGACCCCCATAACAGCAATAGTCACAGGGACTCCATAACAGCAATAGTCACAGGGACCCCCCTAATATCAAGTCACAGGGACCCCCATAATAGCAATAGTCACAGGGAGCCCATAACAGCGATAGTCACAGGGACCCCATCACAGCAATAGTCACAGGGACCCCCATAACAACAATAGTCACAGGGACCCCATAAAAGCAATAGTCACAGGGACCCCCATAACAGCAATAGTCACAGGGACTCCATAACAGCAATAGTCCCAGGGACCCCCCATAACAGCAATAGTCACAGGGACCCCCCTAATATCAAGTCACAGGGACACCCGTAACAGCAATAGTCACAGGGACCCCATAACAGCAATAGTCACAGGGACCCCATAACAGCAATAGTCACAGGGACCCCCATAACAGCGATAGTCACAGGGACCCCCCTAATATCAAGTCACAGGGACCCCCGTAACAGCAATAGTCACAGAGACCCCATAATAGCAATAGTCCCAGGGACCCCATAACAGCAATAGTCACAGGGACCCCCATAACAGCAATAGTCACAGGGACTCCATAATAACAATAGTCCCAGGGACCCCATAACAGCAATAGTCACAGGGACCCCCCCTAATATCAAGTTACAGGGACCCCCGTAACAGCAATAGTCACAGGGACCCCATAACAGCAATAGTCACAGGGACCCCCATAACAGCAATAGTCACAGGGACTCCATAATACCAATAGTCCCAGGGACCCCATAACAGCAATAGTCACAGGGACCCCCATAACAGCAATAGTCACAGGGACCCCATAACAGCAATAGTCACAGGGACTCCATAATAGCAATAGTCCCAGGGACCCCATAACAGCAATAGTCACAGGGACCCCCCTAATATCAAGTCACAGGGACCCCCGTAACAGCAATAGTCACAGGGACCCCATAACAGCAATAGTCACAGGGACCCCCATAACAGCGATAGTCACAGGGACCCCCCTAATATCAAGTCACAGGGACCCCATAACAGCAATAGTCACAGAGACCCCATAACAGCAATAGTCACAGGGACCCCATAACAGCGATAGTCACAGGGACCCCCGTAACAGCAATAGTCACAGAAACCCCATAACAGCAATAGTCACAGGGACCCCATAACAGCGATAGTCACAGGGACCCCCATAACAGCAATAATCACAGGGACCCCCCTAATATCAAGTCACAGGGACCCCCCTAACAGCAATAGTCACAGGGACCCCATAACAGCGATAGTCACAGAGACCCCATAACAGCAATAGTCACAGGGACCCCCATAACAGCGATAGTCACAGGGACCCCATAACAGCGATAGTCACAGGGACCCCATAACAGCGATAGTCACAGGGACCCCATAACAGCAATAGTCACAGGAACCCCATAACAGCGATAGTCAAAGGGACCCGATAACAGCAATAGTCACAGGAACCCCATAACAGCGATAGTCACAGGGACCCCATAACAGCAATAGTCACAGGGACCCCCATAACAGCAATAGTCACAGTGACCCCCATAACAGCAATAGTCACAGGGACCCCCATAACAGCGATAGTCACAGGGACCCCATAACAGCAATAGTCACAGTGACCCCCATAACAGCGATAGTCACAGGGACCCCATAACAGCAATAGTCACAGGGACCCCATAAAAGGAATAGTCACAGGGACCCCATAACAGCAATAGTCACAGGGACCCCCATAACAGCAATAGTCACAGGGACCCCCATAACAGCAATAGCCAAAGGGACCCCATAACAGCAATAGTCACAGGGACCCCATAACAGCAATAGTCACAGGGACCCCATAACAGCGATAGTCACAGGGACCCCATAACAGCAATAGTCGCAGGGACCCCATAACAGCAATAGTCGCAGGGACCCCATAACAGCAATAGTCGCAGGGACCCCATAACAGCGATAGTCACAGGGACCCCATAACAGCAATAGTCACAGGGACTCCATAATAGCAATAGTCCCAGGGACCCCATAACAGCAATAGTCACAGGGACCCCCCTAATATCAAGTCACAGGGACCCCCGTAACAGCAATAGTCACAGGGACCCCATAACAGCAATAGTCACAGGGACCCCCATAACAGCGATAGTCACAGGGACCCCATAATAGCAATAGTCCCAGGGACCGCATAACAGCAATAGTCACAGAGACCCCATAACAGCAATAGTCACAGGGACCCCATAACAGCAATAGTCACAGAGACCCCATAACAGCAATAGTCACAGGGACCCCCATAACAGCAATAGTCACAGGGACCCCCATAACAGCAATAGTCCCAGGGACCCCATAACAGCAATAGTCGCAGGGACCCCATAACAGCAATAGTCACAGGGACCCCATAACAGCAATAGTCACAGGGACCCCATAACAGCAATAGTCACAGGGACCCCCATAACAGCAATAGTCACAGGGACCCCCCTAATATCAAGTCACAGGGACCCCCGTTACAGCAATAGTCACAGGGACCCCATAACAGCAATAGTCACAGGGACCCCATAACAGCAATAGTCACAGGGACCCCATAATAGCAATAGTCCCAGGGACCCCATAACAGCAATAGTCACAGGGACCCCCCTAATATCAAGTCACAGGGACCCCCGTAACAGCAATAGTCACAGGGACCCCATAACAGCAATAGTCACAGGGAACCCCATAACAGCAATAGTCACAGGGACTCCATAACAGCAATAGTCACAGGGACCCCCATAACAGCAATAGTCACAGGGACCCCATAATAGCAATAGTCACAGGGAGCCCATAACAGCGATAGTCACAGGGACCCCATAACAGCGATAGTCACAGGGACCCCATCACAGCAATAGTCACAGGGACCCCCATAACAGCAATAGTCACAGGGACCTCCATAACAGCAATAGTCACAGGGACCCCATAACAGCGATAGTCACAGGGACCCCATAACAGCAATAGTCCCAGGGACCCCCATAACAGCAATAGTCACAGGGACCCCATAACAGCGATAGTCACAGGGACCCCATAACAGCAATAGTCACAGGGACCCCCATAACAGCAATAGTCACAGGGACCTCCATAACAGCAATAGTCACAGGGACCCCATAACAGCAATAGTCACAGGGACCCCCATAACAGCGATAGTCACAGGGACCCCCCTAATATCAAGTCACAGGGACCCCCGTAACAGCAATAGTCACAGAGACCCCATAACAGCAATAGTCACAGGGAACCCCTTAACAGCAAAAGTCACAGGGACCCCCATAACAGCAATAGTCACAGGGAACCCCCTAATATCAAGTTACAGGGACCCCCGTAACAGCAATAGTCACAGGGACCCCCATAACAGCAATAGTCACAGGGACCCCCATAACAGCAATAGTCACAGGGACCCCCTAAACAGCAATAGTCACAGGATTCCCTTAACAGCAATAGTCACAGGGACCCCCATAACAGCAATAGTCACAGGGACTCCATAATAGCAATAGTCCCAGGGACCCCATAACAGCAATAGTCACAGGGACTCCATAATAGCAATAGTCCCAAGGACCCCATAACAGCAATAGTCACAGGGACCCCCCTAATATCAAGTCACAGGGACCCCCGTAACAGCAATAGTCACAAAGACCCCATAACAGCAATACTCCCAGGGACCCCCATAAATGCAATAGTAACAGGGACCCCCATAACAGCAATAGTCACAGGGACCCCTATAACAGCAATAGTCACAGGGACCCCCATAACAGCAATAGTCACAGGGACTCCATAACAGCAAAAGTCCCAGGGACCCCATAACAGCAATAGTCGCAGGGACCCCCCTAATATCAAGTCACAGGGACCCCCATAACAGCAATAGTCACAGGGACTCCATAACAGCAATAGTCACAGGGACTCCATAACAGCAATAGTCACAGGGACCCCCATAACAGCAATAGTCACAGGGACTCCATAACAGCAATAGTCACAGGGACTCCATAACAGCAATAGTCACAGGGACTCCATAACAGCAATAGTCACAGGGACCCCATAACAGCAATAGTCACAGGGACCCCATAACAGCAATAGTCACAGGGACCCCATAACAGCAATAGTCCCAGGGACCCCATAACAGCAATAGTCACAGGGACCCCCCTAATATCAAGTCACAGGGACCCCCGTAACAGCAATAGTCACAGGGACCCCATAACAGCAATAGTCACAGGGACCCCCATAACAGCGATAGTCACAGGGACCCCCCTAATATCAAGTCACAGGGACCCCCGTAACAGCAATAGTCACAGAGACCCCATAACAGCAATAGTCACAGGGAACCCCTTAACAGCAAAAGTCACAGGGACCCCCATAACAGCAATAGTCACAGGGACCCCCCTAATATCAAGTTACAGGGACCCCCGTAACAGCAATAGTCACAGGGACCCCCATAACAGCAATAGTCACAGGGACCCCCATAACAGCAATAGTCACAGGGACCCCCTAAACAGCAATAGTCACAGGATTCCCTTAACAGCAATAGTCCCAGGGACCCCATAACAGCAATAGTCACAGGGACTCCATAATAGCAATAGTCCCAAGGACCCCATAACAGCAATAGTCACAGGGACCCCCCTAATATCAAGTCACAGGGACCCCCGTAACAGCAATAGTCACAGAGACCCCATAACAGCAATACTCCCAGGGACCCCCATAAATGCAATAGTAACAGGGACCCCCATAACAGCAATAGTCACAGGGACCCCCATAACAGCAATAGTCACAGGGACTCCATAACAGCAAAAGTCCCAGGGACCCCATAACAGCAATAGTCGCAGGGACCCCCCTAATATCAAGTCACAGGGACCCCCATAACAGCAATAGTCACAGGGACCCCATAACAGCAATAGTCACAGGGACCCCCATAACAGCAATAGTCACAGGGAACCCCTCAACAGCAAAAGTCACAGGGACCCCCATAACAGCAATAGTCACAGGGACCCCATAACAGCAATAGTCACAGGGACCCCCAAAACAGCAATAGTCACAGGATCCCCTTAACAGCAATAGTCACAGGGACCCCAATAACAGCTATAGTCACAGGGACCCCCAAAACAGCACTAGTCACAGGATCCCCTTAACAGCAATAGTCACAGGGACCCCCATAAATGCAATAGTCCCAGGGACCCCCCTAACAGCAATGGTCACAGGGACCCCATAACAGAGATAGTCACAGGGACCCCATAACAGCGATAGTCACAGGGACCCCATAACAGCAATTGTCACAGGGACCGCCATAACAGCAATAGTCACAGGGACCCCCATAACAGCAATAGTCACAGGGACCCCCATAACAGCGATAGTCACAGGGACCCCCCTAATATCAAGTCACAGGGACCCCCGTAACAGCAATAGTCACAGAGACCCCATAACAGCAATAGTCACAGGGAACCCCTTAACAGCAAAAGTCACAGGGACCCCCATAACAGCAATAGTCACAGGGACCCCATAACAACAATAGTCACAGGGACCCCCCTAATATCAAGTTACAGGGACCCCCGTAACAGCAATAGTCACAGGGACCCCCATAACAGCAATAGTCACAGGGACCCCCTAAACAGCAATAGTCACAGGATTCCCTTAACAGCAATAGTCACAGGGACCCCCATAACAGCAATAGTCACAGGGACTCCATAATAGCAATAGTCCCAAGGACCCCATAACAGCAATAGTCACAGGGACCCCCCTAATATCAAGTCACAGGGACCCCCGTAACAGCAATAGTCACAAAGACCCCATAACAGCAATACTCCCAGGGACCCCCATAAATGCAATAGTAACAGGGACCCCCATAACAGCAATAGTCACAGGGACCCCCATAACAGCAATAGTCACAGGGACCCCCATAACAGCAATAGTCACAGGGACTCCATAACAGCAAAAGTCCCAGGGACCCCATAACAGCAATAGTCGCAGGGACCCCCCTAATTTCAAGTCACAGGGACCCCCATAACAGCTATAGTCACAGGGACCCCCAAAACAGCAATAGTCACAGGATCCCCTTAACAGCAATAGTCACAGGGACCCCCATAAATGCAATAGTCCCAGGGACCCCCCTAACAGCAATGGTCACAGGGACCCCATAACAGAGATAGTCACAGGGACCCCATAACAGCGATAGTCACAGGGACCCCATAACAGCAATAGTCACAGGGACCGCCATAACAGCAATAGTCACAGGGACCCCCATAACAGCAATAGTCCCAGGGACCCCCATAACAGCAATAGTCCCAGGGACCCCCATAACAGCAATAGTCCCAGGGACCCCCATAACAGCAATAGTCACAGGGACCCCCATAACAGCAATAGTCGCAGGGACCCCCATAACAGCAATAGTCACAGGGACCGCCATAACAGCAATAGTCACAGGGACCCCCATAACAGCAATAGTCCCAGGGACCCCCATAACAGCAATAGTCACAGGGACCGCCATAACAGCAATAGTCACAGGGACCCCCATAACAGCAATAGTCGCAGGGACCCCCATAACAGCAATAGTCACAGGGACTCCATAACAGCAATAGTCCCAGGGACCCCATAACAGCAATAGTCGCAGGGACCCCCCTAATATCAAGTCACAGGGACGCCCATAATAGCAATAGTCACAGGGACCCCATCACAGCAATAGTCACAGGGACCCCCATAACAGCAATAGTCACAGGGACTCCATAACAGCAATAGTCCCAGGGACCCCCCATAACAGCAATAGTCACAGGGACCCCCCTAATATCAAGTTACAGGGACCCCCATAACAGCAATAGTCACAGGGACCCCATAACAGCAATAGTCACAGGGACCCCATAACAGCAATAGTCACAGGGACCCCATAACAGCAATAGTCCCAGGGACCCCATAACAGCAATAGTCACAGGGACCCCCCTAATATCAAGTCACAGGGACCCCCGTAACAGCAATAGTCACAGGGACCCCATAACAGCAATAGTCACAGGGACCCCCATAACAGCGATAGTCACAGGGACCCCCCTAATATCAAGTCACAGGGACCCCCGTAACAGCAATAGTCACAGAGACCCCATAACAGCAATAGTCACAGGGAACCCCTTAACAGCAAAAGTCACAGGGACCCCCATAACAGCAATAGTCACAGGGACCCCCCTAATATCAAGTTACAGGGACCCCCGTAACAGCAATAGTCACAGGGACCCCCATAACAGCAATAGTCACAGGGACCCCCATAACAGCAATAGTCACAGGGACCCCCTAAACAGCAATAGTCACAGGATTCCCTTAACAGCAATAGTCACAGGGACTCCATAATAGCAATAGTCCCAAGGACCCCATAACAGCAATAGTCACAGGGACCCCCCTAATATCAAGTCACAGGGACCCCCGTAACAGCAATAGTCACAGAGACCCCATAACAGCAATACTCCCAGGGACCCCCATAAATGCAATAGTAACAGGGACCCCCATAACAGCAATAGTCACAGGGACCCCCATAACAGCAATAGTCACAGGGACTCCATAACAGCAAAAGTCCCAGGGACCCCATAACAGCAATAGTCGCAGGGACCCCCCTAATATCAAGTCACAGGGACCCCCATAACAGCAATAGTCACAGGGACCCCATAACAGCAATAGTCACAGGGACCCCCATAACAGCAATAGTCACAGGGAACCCCTCAACAGCAAAAGTCACAGGGACCCCCATAACAGCAATAGTCACAGGGACCCCATAACAGCAATAGTCACAGGGACCCCCAAAACAGCAATAGTCACAGGATCCCCTTAACAGCAATAGTCACAGGGACCCCAATAACAGCTATAGTCACAGGGACCCCCAAAACAGCACTAGTCACAGGATCCCCTTAACAGCAATAGTCACAGGGACCCCCATAAATGCAATAGTCCCAGGGACCCCCCTAACAGCAATGGTCACAGGGACCCCATAACAGAGATAGTCACAGGGACCCCATAACAGCGATAGTCACAGGGACCCCATAACAGCAATTGTCACAGGGACCGCCATAACAGCAATAGTCACAGGGACCCCCATAACAGCAATAGTCCCAGGGACCCCCATAACAGCAATAGTCCCAGGGACCCCCATAACAGCAATAGTCGCAGGGACCCCCATAACAGCAATAGTCCCAGGGACCCCCATAACAGCAATAGTCACAGGGACCGCCATAACAGCAATAGTCACAGGGACCCCCATAACAGCAATAGTCGCAGGGACCCCCATAACAGCAATAGTCACAGGGACCGCCATAACAGCAATAGTCACAGGGACCCCCATAACAGCAGTAGTCACAGGGACTCCATAACAGCAATAGTCACAGGGACCCCATAACAGCAATAGTCACAGGGACCCCCATAACAGCGATAGTCACAGGGACCCCCCTAATATCAAGTCACAGGGACCCCCGTAACAGCAATAGTCACAGAGACCCCATAACAGCAATAGTCACAGGGACCCCCATAACAGCAATAGTCACAGGGAACCCCTTAACAGCAAAAGTCACAGGGACCCCCATAACAGCAATAGTCACAGGGACTCCATAATAGCAATAGTCCCAGGGACCCCATAACAGCAGTAGTCACAGGGACCCCCCTAATATCAAGTTACAGGGACCCCCGTAACAGCAATAGTCACAGGGACCCCATAACAGCAATTATCACAGGGACCCCCATAACAGCAATAGTCACAGGGACTCCATAATACCAATAGTCCCAGGGACCCCATAACAGCAATAGTCACAGGGACCCCATAACAGCAATAGTCACAGGGACTCCATAATAGCAATAGTCCCAGGGACCCCATAACAGCAATAGTCACAGGGACCCCCCTAATATCAAGTCACAGGGACTCCCGTAACAGCAATAGTCACAGGGACCCCATAACAGCAACAGTCACAGGGAACCCCATAACAGCAATAGTCACAGGGACTCCATAACAGCAATAGTCACAGGGACCCCCATAACAGCAATAGTCACAGGGACCCCATAACAGCAATAGTCACAGGGACTCCATAATAGCAATAGTCCCAGGGACCCCATAACAGCAATAGTCACAGGGACCCCCCTAATATCAAGTCACAGGGACCCCCGTAACAGCAATAGTCACAGGGACCCCATAACAGCAATAGTCACAGGGACTCCATAATAGCAATAGTCCCAGGGACCCCATAACAGAAATAGTCACAAGGACCCCCCTAATATCAAGTTACAGGGACCCCCGTAACAGCAATAGTCACAGGGACCCCATAACAGCAATAGTCACAGGGACCCCCATAACAGCAATAGTCACAGGGACTCCATAACAGCAATAGTCACAGGGACCCCCATAACAGCAATAGTCACAGGGACCCCCCTAATATCAAGTTACAGGGACCCCCGTAACAGCAATAGTCACAGGGACCCCATAACAGCAATAGTCACAGGGACCCCCATAACAGCAATAGTCACAGGGACCCCATAACAGCAATAGTCACAGGGACCCCATAACAGCAATAGTCACAGGGACTCCATAATAGCAATAGTCCAAGGGACCCCATAACAGCAATAGTCACAGGGACCCCCCATAACAGCAATAGTCACAGGGACCCCCATAACAGCAATAGTCACAGGGACTCCATAATAGCAATAGTCCAAGGGACCCCATAACAGCAATAGTCACAGGGACCCCCCATAACAGCAATAGTCACAGGGACTCCATAATAGCAATAGTCCCAAGGACCCCATAACAGCAATAGTCACAGGGACCCCCCTAATATCAAGTCACAGGGACCCCCGTAACAGCAATAGTCACAGGGACCCCATAACAGCAATAGTCCCAGGGACCCCCATAAATGCAATAGTAACAGGGACCCCCATAACAGCAATAGTCACAGGGACTCCATAACAGCAATAGTCCCAGGGACCCCATAACAGCAATAGTCACAGGGACTCCATAATAGCAATAGTCCAAGGGACCCCATAACAGCAATAGTCACAGGGACCCCCCATAACAGCAATAGTCACAGGGACTCCATAATAGCAATAGTCCAAGGGACCCCATAACAGCAATAGTCACAGGGACCCCCCATAACAGCAATAGTCACAGGGACCCCCATAACAGCAATAGTCACAGGATCCCCTTAACAGCAATAGTCACAGGGACCCCCATAACAGCAATAGTCACAGGGACTCCATAATAGCAATAGTCCAAGGGACCCCATAACAGCAATAGTCACAGGGACCCCCCATAACAGCAATAGTCACAGGGACCCCCATAACAGCAATAGTCACAGGGACTCCATAATAGCAATAGTCCAAGGGACCCCATAACAGCAATAGTCACAGGGACCCCCCATAACAGCAATAGTCACAGGGACTCCATAATAGCAATAGTCCCAAGGACCCCATAACAGCAATAGTCACAGGGACCCCCCTAATATCAAGTCACAGGGACCCCCGTAACAGCAATAGTCACAGGGACCCCATAACAGCAATAGTCCCAGGGACCCCCATAAATGCAATAGTAACAGGGACCCCCATAACAGCAATAGTCACAGGGACTCCATAACAGCAATAGTCCCAGGGACCCCATAACAGCAATAGTCGCAGGGACCCCCCTAATATCAAGTCACAGGGACCCCCATAACAGCAATAGTCACAGGGACCCCCCTAATATCAAGTCACAGGAACCCCCGTAACAGCAATAGTCGCAGGGACCCCATAACAGCAATAGTCACAGGGACCCCATAACAGCAATAGTCACAGGCACCCCCAAAACAGCAATAGTCACAGGGACTCCATAACAGCAATAGTCACAGGGACTCCATAACAGCAGTAGTCACAGGGACCCCATAACAGCGATAGTCACAGGGACCCCCCTAATATCAAGTCACAGGGACCCCCGTAACAGCAATAGTCACAGAGACCCCATAACAGCAATAGTCACAGGGACCCCCATAACAGCAATAGTCACAGGGACTCCATAATACCAATAGTCCCAGGGACCCCATAACAGCAATAGTCACAGGGACCCCCATAACAGCAATAGTCACAGGGACCCCATAACAGCAATAGTCACAGGGACTCCATAATAGCAATAGTCCCAGGGACCCCATAACAGCAATAGTCACAGGGACCCCCCTAATATCAAGTCACAGGGACCCCCGTAACAGCAATAGTCACAGGGACCCCATAACAGCAATAGTCACAGGGACCCCCATAACAGCGATAGTCACAGGGACCCCCCTAATATCAAGTCACAGGGACCCCATAACAGCAATAGTCACAGATACCCCATAACAGCAATAGTCACAGGGACCCCATAACAGCGATAGTCACAGGGACCCCCGTAACAGCAATAGTCACAGAAACCCCATAACAGCAATAGTCACAGGGACCCCATAACAGCGATAGTCACAGGGACCCCCATAACAGCAATAATCACAGGGACCCCCCTAATATCAAGTCACAGGGACCCCCCTAACAGCAATAGTCACAGGGACCCCATAACAGCGATAGTCACAGAGACCCCATAACAGCAATAGTCACAGGGACCCCCATAACAGCGATAGTCACAGGGACCCCATAACAGCGATAGTCACAGGGACCCCATAACAGCGATAGTCACAGGGACCCCATAACAGCAATAGTCACAGGAACCCCATAACAGCGATAGTCAAAGGGACCCCATAACAGCAATAGTCACAGGAACCCCATAACAGCGATAGTCACAGGGACCCCATAACAGCAATAGTCACAGGGGCCACCATAACAGCAATAGTCACAGGGACCCCCATAACAGCAATAGTCACAGTGACCCCCATAACAGCGATAGTCACAGGGACCCCATAACAGCAATAGTCACAGGGACCCCATAAAAGGAATAGTCACAGGGACCCCATAACAGCAATAGTCACAGGGACCCCCATAACAGCAATAGTCACAGGGACCCCCATAACAGCAATAGCCAAAGGGACCCCATAACAGCAATAGTCACAGGGACCCCATAACAGCAATAGTCACAGGGACCCCATAACAGCGATAGTCACAGGGACCCCATAACAGCAATAGTCGCAGGGACCCCATAACAGCAATAGTCGCAGGGACCCCATAACAGCAATAGTCGCAGGGACCCCATAACAGCAATAGTCACAGGGACCCCCCTAATATCAAGTCACAGGGACCCCCGTAACAGCAATAGTCACAGGGACCCCATAACAGCAATAGTCACAGGGACCCCCATAACAGCGATAGTCACAGGGACCCCATAATAGCAATAGTCCCAGGGACCCCATAACAGCAATAGTCGCAGGGACCCCCATAACAGCAATAGTCACAGGGACCCCCATAACAGCAATAGTCACAGGGACCCCCATAACAGCAATAGTCACAGGGACCCCATAACAGCAATAGTCATAGGGACCCCCATAACAGCAATAGTCACAGGGACCCCCCTAATATCAAGTCACAGGGACCCCCGTTACAGCAATGATCACAGGGACCCCATAATAGCAATAGTCACAGGGAGCCCATAACAGCGATAGTCACAGGGACCCCATAACAGCGATAGTCACAGGGACCCCATCACAGCAATAGTCACAGGGACCCCCATAACAGCAATAGTCACAGGGACCCCCATAACAGCAATAGCCAAAGGGACCCCATAACAGCAATAGTCACAGGGACCCCATAACAGCAATAGTCACAGGGACCCCATAACAGCGATAGTCACAGGGACCCCATAACAGCAATAGTCGCAGGGACCCCATAACAGCAATAGTCGCAGGGACCCCATAACAGCAATAGTCGCAGGGACCCCATAACAGCGATAGTCACAGGGACCCCATAACAGCAATAGTCACAGGGACCCCCCTAATATCAAGTCACAGGGACCCCCGTAACAGCAATAGTCACAGGGACCCCATAACAGCAATAGTCACAGGGACCCCCATAACAGCGATAGTCACAGGGACCCCATAATAGCAATAGTCCCAGGGACCGCATAACAGCAATAGTCACAGAGACCCCATAACAGCAATAGTCACAGGGACCCCATAACAGCAATAGTCACAGAGACCCCATAACAGCAATAGTCACAGGGACCCCCATAACAGCAATAGTCACAGGGACCCCCCTAATATCAAGTCACAGGGACCCCCGTAACAGCAATAGTCACAGGGACCCCATAACAGCAATAGTCACAGGGACCCCCATAACAGCGATAGTCACAGGGACCCCATAATAGCAATAGTCCCAGGGACCGCATAACAGCAATAGTCACAGAGACCCCATAACAGCAATAGTCACAGGGACCCCATAACAGCAATAGTCACAGAGACCCCATAACAGCAATAGTCACAGGGACCCCCATAACAGCAATAGTCCCAGGGACCCCATAACAGCAATAGTCGCAGGGACCCCATAACAGCAATAGTCGCAGGGACCCCATAACAGCAATAGTCACAGGGACCCCATAACAGCAATAGTCATAGGGACCCCCATAATAGCAATAGTCACAGGGACCTCCCTAATATCAAGTCACAGGGACCCCCGTTACAGCAATGATCACAGGGACCCCATAACAGCGATAGTCACAGGGAGCCCATAACAGCGATAGTCACAGGGACCCCATAACAGCGATAGTCACAGGGACCCCATCACAGCAATAGTCACAGGGACCCCCATAACAGCAATAGTCACAGGGACCTCCATAACAGCAATAGTCACAGGGACCCCATAACAGCGATAGTCACAGGGACCCCATAACAGCAATAGTCCCAGGGACCCCCATAACAGCAATAGTCACAGGGACCCCCATAACAGCAATAGTCACAGGGACCTCCATAACAGCAATAGTCACAGGGACCCCATAACAGCGATAGTCACAGGGACCCCATAACAGCGATAGTCACAGGGACCCCATAACAGCAATAGTCACAGGGACCCCATAACAGCAATAGTCACAGGGACTCCATAATAGCAATAGTCCCAGGGACCCCATAACAGCAATAGTCACAGGGACCCCCCTAATATCAAGTCACAGGGACCCCCGTAACAGCAATAGTCACAGGGACCCCATAACAGCAATAGTCACAGGGACCCCCCTAATATCAAGTCACAGGGACCCCCGTAACAGCAATAGTCACAGAGACCCCCATAACAGCAATAGTCACAGGGACCCCCATAACAGCAATAGTCACAGGGAACCCCTTAACAGCAAAAGTCACAGGGACCCCCATAACAGCAATAGTCACAGGGACCCCATAACAGCAATAGTCACAGGGACCCCCCTAATATCAAGTTACAGGGACCCCCGTAACAGCAATAGTCACAGGGACCCCATAACAGCAATAGTCACAGGGACCCCATAACAGCAATAGTCACAGGGACCCCATAATAGCAATAGTCCCAGGGACCCCATAACAGCAATAGTCACAGGGACCCCCCTAATATCAAGTCACAGGGACCCCCGTAACAGCAATAGTCACAGGGACCCCATAACAGCAATAGTCACAGGGAACCCCATAACAGCAATAGTCACAGGGACTCCATAACAGCAATAGTCACAGGGACCCCCATAACAGCAATAGTCACAGGGACCCCATAACAGCAATAGTCACAGGGACTCCATAATAGCAATAGTCCCAGGGACCCCATAACAGCAATAGTCACAGGGACCCCCCTAATATCAAGTCACAGGGACCCCCGTAACAGCAATAGTCACAGGGACCCCATAACAGCAATAGTCACAGGGACCCCCATAACAGCGATAGTCACAGGGACCCCCCTAATATCAAGTCACAGGGACCCCCGTAACAGCAATAGTCACAGAGACCCCATAACAGCAATAGTCACAGGGAACCCCTTAACAGCAAAAGTCACAGGGACCCCCATAACAGCAATAGTCACAGGGACCCCATAACAACAATAGTCACAGGGACCCCCCTAATATCAAGTTACAGGGACCCCCGTAACAGCAATAGTCACAGGGACCCCCATAACAGCAATAGTCACAGGGACCCCCTAAACAGCAATAGTCACAGGATTCCCTTAACAGCAATAGTCACAGGGACCCCCATAACAGCAATAGTCACAGGGACTCCATAATAGCAATAGTCCCAAGGACCCCATAACAGCAATAGTCACAGGGACCCCCCTAATATCAAGTCACAGGGACCCCCGTAACAGCAATAGTCACAAAGACCCCATAACAGCAATACTCCCAGGGACCCCCATAAATGCAATAGTAACAGGGACCCCCATAACAGCAATAGTCACAGGGACCCCCATAACAGCAATAGTCACAGGGACCCCCATAACAGCAATAGTCACAGGGACTCCATAACAGCAAAAGTCCCAGGGACCCCATAACAGCAATAGTCGCAGGGACCCCCCTAATTTCAAGTCACAGGGACCCCCATAACAGCTATAGTCACAGGGACCCCCAAAACAGCAATAGTCACAGGATCCCCTTAACAGCAATAGTCACAGGGACCCCCATAAATGCAATAGTCCCAGGGACCCCCCTAACAGCAATGGTCACAGGGACCCCATAACAGAGATAGTCACAGGGACCCCATAACAGCGATAGTCACAGGGACCCCATAACAGCAATAGTCACAGGGACCGCCATAACAGCAATAGTCACAGGGACCCCCATAACAGCAATAGTCCCAGGGACCCCCATAACAGCAATAGTCCCAGGGACCCCCATAACAGCAATAGTCCCAGGGACCCCCATAACAGCAATAGTCACAGGGACCCCCATAACAGCAATAGTCGCAGGGACCCCCATAACAGCAATAGTCACAGGGACCGCCATAACAGCAATAGTCACAGGGACCCCCATAACAGCAATAGTCCCAGGGACCCCCATAACAGCAATAGTCACAGGGACCGCCATAACAGCAATAGTCACAGGGACCCCCATAACAGCAATAGTCGCAGGGACCCCCATAACAGCAATAGTCACAGGGACTCCATAACAGCAATAGTCCCAGGGACCCCATAACAGCAATAGTCGCAGGGACCCCCCTAATATCAAGTCACAGGGACGCCCATAATAGCAATAGTCACAGGGACCCCATCACAGCAATAGTCACAGGGACCCCCATAACAGCAATAGTCACAGGGACTCCATAACAGCAATAGTCCCAGGGACCCCCCATAACAGCAATAGTCACAGGGACCCCCCTAATATCAAGTTACAGGGACCCCCATAACAGCAATAGTCACAGGGACCCCATAACAGCAATAGTCACAGGGACCCCATAACAGCAATAGTCACAGGGACCCTCGTAACAGCAATAGTCACAGGGACCCCATAACAGCAATAGTCACAGGGACTCCATAACAGCAATAGTCACAGGGACCCCATAACAGCAATAGTCACAGGGACCCCCAAAACAGCAATAGTCACAGGATCCCCTTAACAGCAATAGTCACAGGGACCCCCATAACAGCAATAGTCACAGGGACCCCCATAACAGCAATAGTCACAGGGACTCCATAACAGCAATAGTCCCAGGGACCCCCCATAACAGCAATAGTCACAGGGACCCCCCTAATATCAAGTTACAGGGACCCCCATAACAGCAATAGTCACAGGGACCCCATAACAGCAATAGTCACAGGGACCCCATAACAGCAATAGTCACAGGGACCCTCGTAACAGCAATAGTCACAGGGACCCCATAACAGCAATAGTCACAGGGACTCCATAACAGCAATAGTCACAGGGACCCCATAACAGCAATAGTCACAGGGACCCCCCATAACAGCAATAGTCACAGGGACTCCATAATAGCAATAGTCCCAAGGCCCCCATAACAGCAATAGTCACAGGGACCCCATAGCAGCAATAGTCACAGGGACCCCATAACAGCAATAGTCACAGGGACCCCCGTAACAGCAATAGTCACAGGGACCCCATAACAGCAATAGTCCCAGGGACCCCCATAAATGCAATAGTAACAGGGACCCCCATAACAGCAATAGTCACAGGGACCCCCATAACAGCAATAGTCACAGGGACCCCCATAACAGCAATAGTCACAGGGACTCCATAACAGCAATAGTCCCAGGGACCCCATAACAGCAATAGTCGCAGGGACCCCCCTAATATCAAGTCACAGGGACCCCCATAACAGCAATAGTCACAGGGACCCCATAACAGCAATAGTCACAGGGACTCCATAACAGCAATAGTCCCAGGGACCCCATAACAGCAATAGTCGCAGGGACCCCCCTAATATCAAGTCACAGGGACCCCCATAACAGCAATAGTCACAGGGACCCCATAACAGCAATAGTCACAGGGAACCCCTCAACAGCAAAAGTCACAGGGACCCCCATAACAGCAATAGTCACAGGGACCCCATAACAGCAATAGTCACAGGGACCCCATAACAGCAAAAGTCACAGGGACCCCCATAACAGCAATAGTCACAGGGACCCCATAACAGCAATAGTCACAGGGACCCCCAAAACAGCAATAGTCACAGGATCCCCTTAACAGCAATAGTCACAGGGACCCCAATAACAGCTATAGTCACAGGGACCCCCAAAACAGCAGTAGTCACAGGATCCCCTTAACAGCAATAGTCCCAGGGACCCCCATAAATGCAATAGTCCCAGGGACCCCCTAACAGCAATAGTCACAGGGACCCCATAACAGAGATAGTCACAGGGACCCCATAACAGCGATAGTCACAGGGACCCCATAACAGCGATAGTCACAGGGACCCCATAACAGCAATAGTCACAGGGACCCCATAACAGCAATAGTCACAGGGACCCCATAACAGCAATAGTCACAGGGACCCCCATAACAGCGATAGTCACAGGGACCCCCATAACAGCAATAGTCGCAGGGACCCCCATAACAGCAATAGTCACAGGGACTCCATAACAGCAATAGTCCCAGGGACCCCATAACAGCAATAGTCGCAGGGACCCCCCTAATATCAAGTCACAGGGACCCCCATAATAGCAATAGTCACAGGGAGCCCATAACAGCGATAGTCACAGGGACCCCATCACAGCAATAGTCACAGGGACCCCCATAACAACAATAGTCACAGGGACCCCATAAAAGCAATAGTCACAGGGACCCCCATAACAGCAATAGTCACAGGGACTCCATAACAGCAATAGTCCCAGGGACCCCCCATAACAGCAATAGTCACAGGGACCCCCCTAATATCAAGTCACAGGGACACCCGTAACAGCAATAGTCACAGGGACCCCATAACAGCAATAGTCACAGGGACCCCATAACAGCAATAGTCACAGGGACCCCATAACAGCAATAGTCACAGGGACCCCCATAACAGCGATAGTCACAGGGACCCCCCTAATATCAAGTCACAGGGACCCCCGTAACAGCAATAGTCACAGAGACCCCATAATAGCAATAGTCCCAGGGACCCCATAACAGCAATAGTCACAGGGACCCCCCTAATATCAAGTCACAGGAACCCCCGTAACAGCAATAGTCGCAGGGACCCCATAACAGCAATAGTCACAGGGACCCCATAACAGCAATAGTCACAGGCACCCCCAAAACAGCAATAGTCACAGGGACCCCATAACAGCAATAGTCACAGGGACTCCATAACAGCAGTAGTCACAGGGACCCCATAACAGCGATAGTCACAGGGACCCCCCTAATATCAAGTCACAGGGACCCCCGTAACAGCAATAGTCACAGAGACCCCATAGCAGCAATAGTCACAGGGACCCCCATAACAGCAATAGTCACAGGGACCCCCATAACAGCAATAGTCACAGGGACTCCATAATAACAATAGTCCCAGGGACCCCATAACAGCAATAGTCACAGGGACCCCCCCTAATATCAAGTTACAGGGACCCCCGTAACAGCAATAGTCACAGGGACCCCATAACAGCAATAGTCACAGGGACCCCCATAACAGCAATAGTCACAGGGACTCCATAATACCAATAGTCCCAGGGACCCCATAACAGCAATAGTCACAGGGACCCCCATAACAGCAATAGTCACAGGGACTCCATAACAGCAATAGTCACAGGGACCCCCCTAATATCAAGTCACAGGGACCCCCGTAACAGCAATAGTCACAGGGACCCCATAACAGCAATAGTCACAGGGACCCCCATAACAGCGATAGTCACAGGGACCCCCCTAATATAAAGTCACAGGGACCCCATAACAGCAATAGTCACAGAGACCCCATAACAGCAATAGTCACAGGGACCCCATAACAGCGATAGTCACAGGGACCCCCGTAACAGCAATAGTCACAGAAACCCCATAACAGCAATAGTCACAGGGACCCCATAACAGCGATAGTCACAGGGACCCCCATAACAGCAATAATCACAGGGACCCCCCTAATATCAAGTCACAGGGACCCCCCTAACAGCAATAGTCACAGGGACCCCATAACAGCGATAGTCACAGAGACCCCATAACAGCAATAGTCACAGGGACCCCCATAACAGCGATAGTCACAGGGACCCCATAACAGCGATAGTCACAGGGACCCCATAACAGCGATAGTCACAGGGACCCCATAACAGCAATAGTCACAGGAACCCCATAACAGCGATAGTCAAAGGGACCCCATAACAGCAATAGTCACAGGAACCCCATAACAGCGATAGTCACAGGGACCCCATAACAGCAATAGTCACAGGGGCCACCATAACAGCAATAGTCACAGGGACCCCCATAACAGCAATAGTCACAGTGACCCCCATAACAGCGATAGTCACAGGGACCCCATAAAAGGAATAGTCACAGGGACCCCATAACAGCAATAGTCACAGGGACCCCCATAACAGCAATAGTCACAGGGACCCCCATAACAGCAATAGCCAAAGGGACCCCATAACAGCAATATTCACTGGGACCCCATAACAGCAATAGTCACTGGGACCCCATAACAGCAATATTCACTGGGACCCCATAACAGCAATAGTCACAGGGACCCCCATAACAGCAATAGTCACAGGGACCCCCATAACTGCGATATTCACAGGGACCCCCATAGCAGCAATAGTCACAGGGACCCCATAACAGCAATAGTCACAGGGACCCCTCTGTAACTGCGATTGGCGCAGGGACCCCCGTAACAGCGATAGGCGCAGGGACCCCCGTAACAGTGATAGGCGCAGGGACCCCCGTAACAGCGATAGGCGCAGGGACCCCCGTAACAGCAACAGGCGCAGGGACCCCCGCAACAGCGACAGGCGCAGGGACCCCTGTAACAGCGACAGGCGCAGGGACCCCCGTAACAGCGACAGGCGCAGGGACCCCCGTAACAGCAATAGTCACAGGGACACCCTTTAAAGCAATAGTCACAAAGACCCCCTTAAAAGAAATAGTCGCAGGGACCCCATAACAGCAATAGTCACAGGGACCCCCATAATAGCAATAGTCACAGGGACCCCCATAACAGCAATAGTAACAGGTACCCCCATAACAGCAATAGTCACAGGGACACCCATAACAGCAATAGTCACAGGGACCCCCATAACAGCAATAGTCACAGGGACCACCATATCAGCAAAAGTCACAGGGACCAACATATCAGCAATAGTCACAGGGACCCCCATAACAGCAATAGTCACAGGGACCACCATATCAGCAAAAGTCACAGGGACCCCATAACAGCAATAGTCACAGGGACCCCCATAACAGCAATAGTCACAGGGACCACCATATCAGCAATAGTCACAGGGACCTCCTTAAAAGCAATAGTCGCAGGGACCCCCTTAAAAGCAATAGTCGCAGGGACCCCAATAACAGCAATAGTCACAGGGACCCCCATAACAGCAATAGTCACATGGACCACCATATCAGCAAAAGTCACAGGGACCCCCATAACAGCAATAGTCACATGGACCAACATATCAGCAAAAGTCACAGGGACCCTCATAATAGCAATAGTCACAGGGACCTCCTTAAAAGCAATAGTCACAGGGACCCCCTTAAAAGCAATAGTCACAGGGACCCCAATAACAGCAATAGTCACAGGGACCCCCATAACAGCAATAGTCACATGGACCACCATATCAGCAAAAGTCACAGGGACCAACATATCAGCAAAAGTCACAGGGACCCTCATAATAGCAATAGTCACAGGGACCTCCTTAAAAGCAATAGTCACAGGGACCCCCATAACAGCAATAGTCACAGGAACCCCATAACAGCAATAGTCACAGAGACCCCCATAACAGCAATAGTCACAGGGAACCCATAACAGCAATAGTCACAGGGACTCCATAACAGCAATAGTCACTGGGACCCCATAACAGCAATAGTCACAGGGACCCCCATAACAGCAATAGTCACAGGGGCCACCATAACAGCAATAGTCACAGGGACCCCCATAACAGCAATACCCACAGGGACCCCATAACAGCGATAGTCACAGGGACCCCCGTAACAGCGATAGTCACAGGGACCCCCAAAACAGCAATAGTCACAGGGACCCCATAACAGCGATAGTCACAGGGACCCCATAACAGCAATAGTCACAGGGACCCCATAACAGCAATAGTCGCAGGGACCCCCGTAACAGCGATAGTCACAGGGACCCCCATAACAGCGTTAGGCGCAGGGACCCCCATAACAACAATACTCACAGGGAACCCCATAACAGCGATAGTCACAGGGACCACCATATCAGCAATAGTCACAGGGACCCCATATCAGCAATAGTCACAGGGACCCCATAACAGCAATAGTCACAGGGACCCCATAACAGCAATAGTCGCAGGGACCCCATAACAGCGATAGTCACAGGGACCCCATAACAGCGATAGTCACAGGGACCCCATAACAGCAATAGTCACAGGGACCCCATAACAGCAATAGTCACAGGGACTCCATAATAGCAATAGTCACAGGGACCCCCCTAATATCAAGTCACAGGGACCCCCGTAACAGCAATAGTCACAGGGACCCCATAACAGCGATAGTCACAGGGACCCCCATAACAGCAATAGTCACAGGGACCCCATAACAGCAATAGTCACAGGGACCCCCATAACAGCGATAGTCACAGGGACCCCATAACAGCAATAGTCACAGGGAACCCCTTAACAGCAACAGTCACAGGGACCCCATAACAGCAACAGTCACAGGGACCCCATAACAGCAATAGTCACAGGGACCCCATAACAGCAATAGTTACAGGGACTCCATAATAGCAATAGTCACAGGGACCCCCATAACAGCAATAGTCACAGGGACCCCATAACAGAAATAGTCACAGGGACCCCCCTAATATCAAGTTACAGGGACCCCCGTAACAGCAATAGTCACAGGGACCCCATAACAGCAATAGTCACAGGGACCCCATAACAGCAATAGTCACAGGGACCCCATAATAGCAATAGTCACAGGGACTCCATAATAGCAATAGTCCCAGGGACCCCATAACCGCAATAGTCACAGGGACCCCATAACAGCAATAGTCACAGGGACCCCATAACAGTGATAGTCACAGGGACCCCCCTAATATCAAGTCACAGGGACCACCGTAACAGCAATAGTCACAGGGAGCCCATTACAGCAATAGTCACAGGGACCCCATATCAGCAATAGTCACAGGGACCCCCATAACAGCAATCGTCACAGGGACCCCCCTAATATCAAGTCACAGGGACCCCCATAACAGCAATAGTCACAGAACCCCCTAATATCAAGTCACAGGGACCCCCGTAACAGCAATAGTCACAGGGACCCCATAACAGCAATAGTCACAGGGACCCCCATAACAGCAATAGTCACAGGGAGCCCATTACAGCAATAGTCACAGGGACTCCATAACAGCAATAGTCACAGGGACCCCCATAACAGCAATCGTCACAGGGACCCCCCTAATATCAAGTCACAGGGACCCCCATAACAGCAATAGTCACAGAACCCCCTAATATCAAGTCACAGGGACCCCCGTAACAGCAATAGTCACAGGGACCCCATAACAGCAATAGTCACAGGGACCCCCATAACAGCGATAGTCACAGGGACCCCCCTAATATCAAGTCACAGGGACCCCCGTAACAGCAATAGTCACAGAGACCCCATAACAGCAATAGTCACAGGGACCCCATAACAGCAATAGTCACAGGGACTCCATAACAGCAATAGTCACAGGGACCCCATAACAGCAATAGTCACAGGGACCCCCATAACAGCAATAGTCACAGAGACCCTATAACAGCAATAGTCACAGGGACCCCCATAACAGCAATAGTCAAAGGGGACCCCATAACAGCAATAGTCACAGAGACCCCATAACAGCAATAGTCACAGGGACCCCATAACAGCAATAGTCACAGGGACCCCCATAACAGCAATAGTCACAGGGACCCCATAACAGCAATAGTCACAGGGACCCCCATAACAGCGATAGTCACAGGGACCCCCCTAATATCAAGTCACAGGGACCCCCGTAACAGCAATAGTCACAGGGACCCCCATAACAGCAATAGTCACAGGGACCCCCATAACAGCAATAGTCACAGAGACCCCATAACAGCAATAGTCACAGGGACCCCCATAACAGCAATAGTCACAGGGACCCCCATAACAGCAATAGTCACAGAGACCCCATAACAGCAATAGTCACAGGGACCCCCATAACAGCAATAGTCACAGGGACCCCATAACAGCAATAGTCACAGAGACCCCATAACAGCAATAGTCACAGGGACCCCATAATAGCAATAGTCCCAGGGACCCCATAACAGCAATAGTCACAGGGACCCCCCTAATATCAAGTCACAGGGACCCCCGTAACAGCAATAGTCACAGGGACCCCATAACAGCAATAGTCACAGGGACCCCATAACAGCAATAGTCACAGGGACCCCCATAACAACAATAGTCACAGGGACCCCCCTAATATCAAGTCACAGGGACCCCCGTAACAGCAATAGTCACAGGGACCCCATAACAGCAATAGTCCCAGGGACCCCCATAAATGCAATAGTAACAGGGACCCCCATAACAGCAATAGTCACAGGGACCCCCATAACAGCGATAGTCCCAGGGACTCCATAACAGCAAAAGTCCCAGGGACCCCATAACAGCAATAGTCGCAGGGACCCCCCTAATATCAAGTCACAGGGACCCCCGTAACAGCAATAGTCACAGGGACCCCATAACAGCAATAGTCACAGGGACCCCCATAACAGCAATAGTCACAGGGAGCCCATTACAGCAATAGTCACAGGGACTCCATAACAGCAATAGTCACAGGGACCCCCATAACAGCAATCGTCACAGGGACCCCCCTAATATCAAGTCACAGGGACCCCCATAACAGCAATAGTCACAGAACCCCCTAATATCAAGTCACAGGGACCCCCGTAACAGCAATAGTCACAGGGACCCCATAACAGCAATAGTCACAGGGACCCCCATAACAGCGATAGTCACAGGGACCCCCCTAATATCAAGTCACAGGGACCCCCGTAACAGCAATAGTCACAGAGACCCCATAACAGCAATAGTCACAGGGACCCCATAACAGCAATAGTCACAGGGACCCCATAACAGCAATAGTCACAGGGACCCCCATAACAGCAATAGTCACAGAGACCCTATAACAGCAATAGTCACAGGGACCCCCATAACAGCAATAGTCACAGGGACCCCATAACAGCAATAGTCACAGAGACCCCATAACAGCAATAGTCACAGGGACCCCATAACAGCAATAGTCACAGGGACCCCCATAACAGCAATAGTCACAGGGACCCCATAACAGCAATAGTCACAGGGACCCCCATAACAGCGATAGTCACAGGGACCCCCCTAATATCAAGTCACAGGGACCCCCGTAACAGCAATAGTCACAGGGACCCCCATAACAGCAATAGTCACAGGGACCCCCATAACAGCAATAGTCACAGAGACCCCATAACAGCAATAGTCACAGGGACCCCCATAACAGCAATAGTCACAGGGACCCCATAACAGCAATAGTCACAGAGACCCCATAACAGCAATAGTCACAGGGACCCCATAATAGCAATAGTCCCAGGGACCCCATAACAGCAATAGTCACAGGGACCCCCCTAATATCAAGTCACAGGGACCCCCGTAACAGCAATAGTCACAGGGACCCCATAACAGCAATAGTCACAGGGACCCCATAACAGCAATAGTCACAGGGACCCCCATAACAACAATAGTCACAGGGACCCCCCTAATATCAAGTCACAGGGACCCCCGTAACAGCAATAGTCACAGGGACCCCATAACAGCAATAGTCCCAGGGACCCCCATAAATGCAATAGTAACAGGGACCCCCATAACAGCAATAGTCACAGGGACCCCCATAACAGCGATAGTCCCAGGGACTCCATAACAGCAAAAGTCCCAGGGACCCCATAACAGCAATAGTCGCAGGGACCCCCCTAATATCAAGTCACAGGGACCCCCGTAACAGCAATAGTCACAGGGACCCCATAACAGCAATAGTCACAGGGACCCCCATAACAGCGATAGTCACAGGGACCCCATAACAGCAATAGTCACAGGGAACCCCTCAACAGCAAAAGTCACAGGGACCCCCATAACAGCAATAGTCACAGGGACCCCCAAAACAGCAATAGTCACAGGATCCCCATAACAGCGATAGTCACAGGGACCCCATAACAGCGATAGTCACAGGGACCCCATAACAGCGATAGTCCCAGGGACCCCATAACAGCAATAGTCACAGGGACCCCCATAACAGCAATAGTCCCAGGGAACCCATAACAGCAACAGTCGCAGGGACCCCCATAACAGCAATAGTCACAGGGACTCCATAACAGCAATAGTCCCAGGGACCCCATAACAGCAATAGTCGCAGGGACCCCCCTAATATCAAGTCACAGGGACCCCCATAATAGCAATAGTCACAGGGAGCCCATAACAGCGATAGTCACAGGGACCCCATAACAGCGATAGTCACAGGGACCCCATAACAGCGATAGTCACAGGGACCACCATGACAGCAATAGTCACAGGGACCACCATGACAGCAATAGTCACAGGGACCCCATAACAGCAATAGTCACAGGGACCACCATGACAGCAATAGTCACAGGGACCCCCAAAACAGCAATAGTCACAGGGGCCACCGAAACAGCAATAGTCACAGGTAACCCCATAACAGCAATAGTCACAGGGACCCCCTTAAAAGCAATAGTCACAGGGACCCCCATAACAGCAATAGTCATATGGACCCCCGTAGAAACAATTGTCATAGGGACCCCCATAACAGCAATAGTCACAGGGACCCCATAACAACAATAGTCACAGGGACCACCATATCAGCAATAGTCACAGGGACTCCATAACAGCAATAGTCACAGGGACCCCATAACAACAATAGTCACAGGGACCCCCATAACAGCAATAGTCACAGGGACCCCCATTAGAGTGATGGTCACAGGGACCCCAATAACAGCTATAGTCATATGGACCCCCGTAGAAACAATTGTCATATGCACCCCCGTAACAGCATTAGTCACAGGGACCCCCATAACAGCAATAGTCACAGGGACCCCCATAACAGCATTAGTCACAGGGACCCCCATAACAGCATTAGTCACAGGGACCCCCATAACAGCGAGTCATATGCACCCCCGTAACAGCGATAGGCGCAGGGACCCCCGTAACAGCGATAGTCATATGCACCCCCGTGACAGCATTAGTCACAGGGACCCCCATAACAGTAATAGTCACAGGGACCCCATAACAGCAATAGTAACAGGGACCCCATAACAGCGATAGTCACAGGGACCTCCATAACAGCGATAGTCACAGGGACCCTTGTAACAGCGATAGGCGCAGGGACCCCCGTAAGAGCGATAGGCGCAGGGACCCCCCGTAACAGCGATAGGCGCAGGGACCCCCGTAACAGCAAAATCACAGGAAACCCCTTAACAGCAATAGTCACAGGGACCCCCATAACAGCAATACCCACAGGGACCCCATAACAGCAATACCCACAGGGACCCCCATAACAGCAATAGTCACAGGGACCCCATAACAGCGATAGTCATAGGGACCCCCATAACAGTGATAGTCACAGGGACCCCCATAAAAGGAATAGTCAGAGGGACCCCATAACAGCAATAGTCACAGGGACCCCAATAACAGCAATACCCACAGGTACCCCCATAACAGATATAGTCACAGGGACCCCCATAACAGCAATAGTCACAGGGACCCCATAACAGCAATAGTCACAGGGACCCCATAACAGCAATAGTCACAGGGACCCCCATAACAGATATAGTCACAGGGTCCCTCATAACTGTGATATGCATAGGACAATCAATAGTCATAGGGACCCCCATTAGAGTGATGTTCACAGGGACCCCCATAACAGCAATAGTCACATGGACCCCCATAACAGCGAGTCATATGCACCCCCCTAACAGCATTAGTCACAGGGACCCCCATAACAGATATAGTCACAGGGACCCCTCCGTAACAGCAATAGTCACAGTGACCCCCATAACAACAATAGTCAAAGGGACCCCAATAACAGCAATAGTCAAAGGGGCCCCCGCTACAGCAATAGTCACAGGGGCCCCCGGAACAGCAGTAGTCACAGGGGCCCCCGGAACAGCGATAGTCATATGCACCCCCGTAACAGCATTAGTCACAGGGACCCCCATAACAGCGATAGTCATATGCACCCCCTTAACAGCATTAGTCACAGGGACCCCCATAACAGATATAGTCACAGGGACCCCTCCGTAACAGCAATAGTCACAGGGACCCCCATAACAGCAATAGTCACAGGGACCCCCATAACAACAATAGTCACAGGGACCCCCATAAAAGCAATAGTCACAGGGACCCCCATTACAGCAATAGTCACAGGGACCCCCATAACAGCAATAGTCATAGGGACCCCCATAACAGCAATAGTCACAGGGACCCCCATAAAAGGAATAGTCACAGGGACCCCCATTACAGCAATAGTCACAGGGACCCCCATAACAGCAATAGTCATAGGGACCCCCATAACAGCGAGTCATATGCACCCCCGTAACAGCGATAGTCACAGGGACCCCCATAACAGTGATAGTCATATGCACCCCCGTAACAGCCATAGTCACAGGGGCCCCCATAACAGCAATAGTCACAGGGACCCCATAACAGCATTAGTCACAGGGACCCCGTAACAGCAATAGTCACAGGGACCCCATAACAGCAATAGTCACAGAGACCCCAATAACAGCAATAGTCACAGAGACCCCAATAACAGCAATAGTCACAGGGACCCCATAACAGCAATAGTCACAGGGACCCCATAACAGCAATAGTCACAGGGACCCCCTTAAAAGCAATAGTTACTGAGACCCCGTTAAAAGCAATAGTCACTGGGACCCCCTTTACAGCAATAGTCACAGGGACCCCCATAACAGCAATAGTCACAGGGACTCCAATAAGAGCGATTGTCACAGGGACCCCCATAACAGTTATAGTCATATGGCCCCCAGTAGCAATATTTGTCATAGGGACCCCCATAACAGCGATAGTCACAGGGACCCCCATAAAAGGAATAGTCACAGGGACCCCCTTAAAAGCAATAGTCACAGGGACCCCATAAAAGGAATAGTCACAGCGACCCCCATAACAGCAATAGTCACAAGGACCCCAATAACAGCAATAGCCACAGGGACCCCAATAACAGAAATAGGTATAGGGACCCCCATAACAGCAATAGTCACAGGGACCCCAATAAGAGCGATTGTCACAGGGACCCATATAACAGTGATAGTCATATGGACCCCCGTAACAGCGATAGTCATATGCACCCCCATTAGAGCGATGGTTACAGGGACCCCCATAACAGCAATAGTCATATGCACCCCCGTAACAGCATTAGTCACAGGGACCCCCGTAACAGCGAGTCATATGCACCCCCTAACATCAATAGTCATAGGGACCCCCATTAGAGCGATGGTCACAGGGACCCATATAATAGCGATAGTCATATGGACCCCCGTAACAGCGATAGTCATATGCACCCCCGTAGAAACAATTGTCACAGGGACCCCCATAACAGCGATAGTCATATGCACCCGCGTAACAGCGATAGTCACAGGGACCCCTCCGTAACAGCAATAGTCACAGGGACCCCCATAACAGCAATAGTCATAGGGACCCCCATTAGAGTGATGGTCACATGGACCCCAATAACAGCTATAGTCATATGCAGCCCCGTAGCAACAATTGTCATAGGGACCCCCGTAACAGCGATAGTCACAGGGACCCCATAACAGCGATACCCACAGGGACCCCATAACAGCAATAGTCACAGGGACCCCATAACAGCGATAGTCACAGGGACCTCCGTAACAGCGATAGTCACAGGGACCCCTCCGTAACTGCGTTAGGCGCAGGGACCCCCGTAACAGCGATAGTCATAGGGACCCCCGTAACTGCGATAGGCGCAGGGACCCCCGTAACAGCGATAGGCGCAGGGACTCCCGTAACAGCGATAGGCACAAGGACCCCCGTAACAGCGATAGGCGCAGGGACCCCATAACAGCAATAGTCACAGGGACCCCGTAACAGCGATAGTCTCAGTGGCCCCCGTAACAGCGTTCTCCACAGGACCCTATTATAATGATACTCATATAACCCCCTTCCTAGTGATATCTCGCTTAGTTAAGGACCATCAAGGGTTAAGCTGGAAGTCCTGTCTGTCAACTGCTGCTACACCTGAGAGGCCTCGTGATGCAGGTGAGGGCGTGGTCCAGCAGGTGCTTCTTGTGCGGCCGTTGCCGGGTGCTGATAGCCCAACACACCGTCATACCGGGACGCATCGGCATGACTTCAGTGCGGCAGGAGGTCCGGTACCACCGCCTGCAGGGGGAGGAGAACGACGAGCAGGAGGAGGTGACCGTACACCTGTACAGGTGAGGCAGAGGAAGGCCGGGAGATTGGTGGGACAGCTGCTCAGTAGACAGGTGACTATATAGCAAACAGGTGAGGGGCTGTTCAGGAGAAGAATGTACAGGACTTGGGTGACAAGACAGAAATGTAAAGGTTAGGGTTTGGCACAGGTGTCCATAGAAGAGGCAGGTGACTATACAGACAGGGGAGCGGTCTGCACAGGTGGGCATGGAGGAGACGGGGGACTGTACAGGCAGGGGAAGGGTCTGCACCGGTGGGCATGGAGGAGACGGGGGACTGTACAGGCAGGGGAGGGGTCTGCACCGGTGGGCATGGAGGAGACGGGGGACTGTACAGGCAGGGGCGGGGTCTGCACCGGTGGGCATGGAGGAGACGGGGGACTGTACAGGCAGGGGCGGGGTCTGCACCGGTGGGCATGGAGGAGACGGGGGACTGTACAGGCAGGGGCGGGGTCTGCACCGGTGGGCATGGAGGAGACGGGGGACTGTACAGGCAGGGGCGGGGTCTGCACCGGTGGGCATGGAGGAGACGGGGGACTGTACAGGCAGGGGCGGGGTCTGCACCGGTGGGCATGGAGGAGACGGGGGACTGTACAGGTGGGCATGGAGGTGAGTGGTCTGCACAGGTGGAGACGGGCATGAAGGTGAGGGGTCTGCACAGGTGGAGACGGGCATGGAGGTGACGGGTGAGGGGTCTGCACAGGTGGGCATAGAGGAGACGGGTGACTATACAGGCAGGTGAGGGGCCTGCACAGGTGGGCATGGAGGTGAGGGGTCTGCACAGGTGGAGATTGGCATGGAGGTGACGGGTGAGGGGTCTGCACAGGTGGGCATGGAGGAGACGTGTGAGGTGTCTGTACAGGTGGTTTGTGTGGCTTGATCAGTCTCTGTGTTGGTAATCTATCATTATAATAGGTGTGTCTGCGGCTCACCTGTCCTGTTTGCTGAGTTTAGATTATGTACCTGCAGTCCCTTCAGGAGGTGTTCTGGTTGTTCTGCTCTGCCCACCACAGCTTTATAAAGTCACCTGTTATGTTCTAGATGGACTACGTTCATACAATGCAGCTCCTCCTGCATACAGCGCCTTCATGCACACATCACGTTGGGTGGGGGCTGGGTTATTATAAATGGGTTGTAATGAGCCGTGCTTCACTGTATCAGTGTCGTTGAGTCATGCATGTTCTTGGTGCGCTGGATCATGCCCGGTCTCTGACTGATTGCACAATCCATCTATGCTGTCCTATTGGTTGTACGCTTTGTCCCACTGATTGCATGTTCTGGCTGTGACTGTATGATGTACTTGGATCATGTATGTTCTCAGGGTGATATATCGCCTTGTGCTGATCATATGGGGAAGCTGGCTCATGCCCCTTCTTGTATGATTGCATTGTGTAGGTTCTTGCACTGATTGCTGCGTTGGGGTTGTGCTCTCACATGGATTGTACAGTGCGGTTGGGTTTGGCATGTTCTCCCTGCGATTGTGTGATGCAGTTTTGGTTGTGTGCATCCTCTGTGACTGTACGACACGGTTGAGTCATGTACGTTGGTGCTGTGGTTTTCCAGCATGGTTAGGTCGTGCATACTCGCTCTGCATGGCTAGATTTGCATGAGCTTCCAAAGAGATGGGATGGGCAGCACCAGGGAATCACATAGATACGATGCGCACAGATCACTTGTTTTTCATCTATTTGCCCAAAGTCTTCAGCATGTTCAGCAGCGCCGTTTCCACAGCATAACTGCGGTCTTTGTCATTAAATAATGTAAGACACACCCATATAATAAACTGTGATGTAGCTCACCTGTATCCTAGGGGATGCGTCCCAGACATGGCTCTCGCTTCACCCATCGGCGTCTGCCAGGCTCACCTGCGCATGACCAGAAATACTTCATGCCCATACAATCCCAAAGAGGGGAGACGTTTCACAGATGGTGACCGCGCACGCCGCCGTTCCAAACAGGAGTAGTGAGCGGAACTGCGCATGTCCGCCCACACTGTCACAACTCCATCAGCAATAACAACGTGCATGCGCAGGCACCCACACTCAGCGTGAGCGCTAATACAAATCATACCACCAATAAAATAGCTAGGATAGTACAAGGCCCGCCCTATTAGTAAACGCTCATCGAGTCTATAGATGGCACCCACTTGGGTATAGGTAAGGTGCACATCGGAGGCTACCAAAAATACCTATGCCAAATGACAAGTCGATACCTGATGGATGGATAAATTAACGGGTGAGGCTTACAAATCACCAATAAGAACCCATGAACAGCCACAACGTATATTACCATGTAGGTCAGAGGTCCACATAGCACATCCGTGTCAGCATTGTATACTGCAGCTGGACTTACCTACTCCACAAAGGAAAACCCATAGTAGAAAATCAATCCAAAGGTAACAGTACGTTTATTAATGGGGGAAGACCCCAAGGGGTACAATGCCAATGTGTAAGAGTACCCCATTTATTCAGTGCACAAACTCAAACAAACAGGTAAGATATGCCCTGGAAAAAGGAAAAATAAATGCGCAAAGGGTTTTCTCGTAAGGTGAGAGGGAGCCATGCGGAACATACATCCCCACGGACATCTACAAGAAAGCCAAAATAAATTAACAACAGTTAAAGCACATAAAAGCATGTAGGTCCGGACGTGTGCAGTTCCGCTCAGTACTCATGTGTGGAACAGCGGCCTGCACATGCGCGGTCACCATCTCTGAAGCGTCTCCCCTCTTTGGGATTGTATGGGCATGACGTATTTCCGGTCATGCGTAGGTGAGCCTGGCAGACGCCGATGGGTGAAGCGAGAGCCATGTCTGGGACGCATCCCCTAGGATACAGGTGAGCTACATCACAGTTTATTATATGGGTGTGTCTTACACTATTTAATGACAAAGACCGCAGTTATGCTGTGGAAACGGCGCTGCTGAACATGCTGAAGACTTTGGGCAAATAGATGAAAAACAAGTGATCTGTGCGCATCGTAACTGTGATTCCCTGGTGCTGCCCATCTATCTCTTTGGGATTTCTGCGTTGTGGATCTTCTGTGTCTGGATCCGGATCGGCGTGTATGACTTATATTGTAGATTTGCATCAGCTTGTCTATAGTGCACTCTGTGGTCATAGAACGATAACTTCTGCAACTGGTTTGACTTTCATTGTCCCTGGACTCCAATACTGACTGCGGCCAGAAGCCATCTCTTGCAGTGAAGCTTCAGCTTTGGTTGGCACTTAAAGGGACCTTGCACATGGCAATAATTAGCCCCCAAGATGCACTACAACACACAGTGAATCCCACACCACAAGCTGCAGGCTACCTCTGGATTTTGAAGTAGACTTGAGAACGACTTAAGTCTGCCTACAATTCCAAATGAAAATCCGCAGTGGTAGCCTAACCTGCGTTTTGTGGTGGATTACGTCTGCCCGTGTGAACGGTCCCAAAGACTATCCTAGAAGTAATAATGCACTGCCTGTTGTATCAGTTATGTCAGAGGTGGAGGAGACACCCGTGTGGGCTCAGCTAAGGGGTTGTAGGTGCATGCCAGGTGTAGCCCCCACAGCGGTTATAAGAAACGAATAATCCAGTCATCTGGTCCTCTGACAAAGGGAAAACGTGACCCTCACCTCTGGCGTGCGTATGGGCCTCCATGCAGCATCCCTTCTCCTTTAAACCTCTGCATATCCCATGAAGTGGCTGCTGGAGCATCTGTCTAAGAACTCTGTTATACAATTCCTCTTTTACTCCTTCTGGATGTTGTAGTCCTCGTCTCTACACCGGCTGGCAATGGTAACTTCCAGGAGGAGTAACAGAATCCGCCTGGTGCTCCAGAATTGTCACTAGATGTGGAGTACAAGTATGAGATGTGTAAGGAGGGTGGCCAGAGGAATCTGACGCTCCCTCATTCATGGCTCTAGAACATCACACTTTTTTTTTTTTTTTCTTGCAGCCAATCGTCTCGCCCTGTGGTCCAGGCGCGCCGCAGACATGCTGCGGTTCGGATCTGCTCCTCACTGCTCCTGCTGGCTGTAGCTATTGGCTTTGTTTTGTATGAACTAGAATATGGACGTCCAGAATCGCCCTCGGCCAAGCAGAGCTTTCATGACCACCTGGACCCACCCTGGAACATAAGCACCTTGGAAATCGACCATCATGATGTCCATCACCATTCTGAAAAGGAACATGAGGGCCATCAGCATGGAGGTGATGAGCAAATCGGGAGCCTTCCTCCCAGCCACAGTCACTCTGCAGGCACATACCACCATGCTGCCACTCTCACAGATTCTGGTGAGTACCCCCATAACATGGACCATGGAGATTCATCCAGCACTGCCCCACCCACTACTTAGACTGCATCAGCCATAGCATGCAGTAAGGTCCAGTAGAGGCAGTGGCTGGTACCGGCATCAACCAAACAGCTGCTGTCTGATGGGGGGGGGGGTACCCTGCAATTCTGACTGCACACACTCTAGTTCTGTCATGGCTGCATCTTTTCAGCATTTCATAAGTTGTAGCTTCCACTTCAGTAAGCTCTCCGCCACTTCATGTCCATCCTATAATCATTTAGATTGTAAGCTCCAATGGTCAAGACTCTTGGGGTAGCCTTACATGGGATGATGGTTGGGCCTTATCGTCCAACTACTACTGCTGCTGTGATTTCACACAGAAGCAATGGCTGCTCAGTAAATGGAGGTGGAGCGTGCACGATCTCTTCCGGGAGGCCGACTCTCTTCACTGTGAACAGGCAGTTGGTCAAAGATTAAATTAGTCATTTTTGGGAATCTCTCTCAGGTAAAAGTAATGGATCCAACAGATTCTTATCCGCTCTTGCTGACAACTTTATCTTCCAGAAGATAGAAGAGAAAACAAGGGGATCCGCTATCTTGGACCTAATTCTTACCAACAGGGAGGGAATGGTTGGGGAATTAAGGGTGGCTGGGACCTTAGGAGACAGTGATCATGAGATCCTTGGATGTTGGATAACAAGGGGAGGAAGACCTTAGAAGACTCAGACCTCAAGGTTGGATTTCAGAAAGGCAGATTTTAATGAACTCAGAAAGAGGGGAGGAAGAATCCAATGGCTGGATGTTAAGGACAGAAATGTCCAAGGAGGTTGGGAAATATTGTGAAATGAGATTCTCAAAGCACAATCGTTACCAATCCCTAAAAGAAGGAAGAATGGGAAGCATTTAAAGAGACCAGGATGGATGAACACAGAACTTGCACATATGTTAAAAAGGAAGAAAATATGTTTACCAAATGGAAAGAGGGGGGGAATATCTAAAGAATATAATGCGGTCTGCAGAAACTGTAGGGCAAGCATCAGAAAAGCTAAAGCTGATAATGAATTGAGGTTTGCAACAGAGGCCAAAAGCAATAAAAAAGGATTTGGGGGTCAAAAGCAAAAGAAAATTCAAAGATGCCATTGGATGCTTACAAGATGAAAATGGTGAATTGGTTAAGAATTATGGTGAGAAGGCTGAACTTTAAAAATTCCTATTTTGTATCTGTTTTCTCTCAGAAAGTAGATGTAACATCAACTGATCTTCCCTGTGCTACTGGGAGAATAAAAGAATGCAGGCTATCTGTAAGCAGAGAGATGGTGAGGGAACACTTAGCTAACTTAAAATTAATTCAAGTCTCAAGGTCCAGATGAATTACATCCTAGGATACTAAAGGAAGCAGCGGAGGTAATTGCTGAATCACTTGCCATAATATGTGACAATTTCTGGAGAACAGGAGAAGTCCCAGAAGACTGGAAAAGGACAAATGTTGTGCCTGCCTTCAAAAAAGGGAAGAAGGTTGATCCAGGAAACTACAGGCCTGTGAGCCTGACTTCTATACCGGGAAAGACCTCTGAACAGATTATTAAACAGCTTGTATGCAAGTACTTGGATGAGAATGGAGTAATTAACCAGAGCCAGCATGGGTTTGTGACAAACAAGTCATGCCAGATTAATGTAATTTCCTTCTATGACAGAATCATCGACTGGATTGAACAGTGAAATGTGGTGGATATAGTATATCTTGACTTTAGTAAAGCATCTGACAAAGTATCTCATACAATACGTATTGAAAAAAATGACCAAATCTGGGATCGACAAGGCAACTGTTAGGTGGATTCACAACTGGCTGGGTGATCGTACTCAGAGTGGTCATAAATGGCTGCACATCCAAGTGGAAGGATGTATCAAGTGGGGACCACAAGGCTCTGTCCTGGGCCCAGTGTTGGTCAACATTGTTATAAATGATCTGGAGGAGGGAATTGTGGGAAACTGATCAAATTTGGCGATGACACTAAGCTAGGAGGGATGGCTAACACTAGGGGGGAGAGAGAGAGAGAGAGAGAGAGAATATGCATGAATTCAAAAAGATCTAGAAAAGCTTGCACAGTGGGCAGCGACTAACAGAATGGTATTTAACAAGGAGAAATGCAAAGTCCTACATCTGGGCAAGAAAAATGAAGAAAGCACATACAGAATGGGAGAAATTGGGCCAAGCAGCACATGTGAAAAAGACTTGGGTATACTAATAGGTCACAGACTGAACATGAGTCAACAATGTGATGTAGCAGCCAAAAAGGCAAAGGCAATTCTGGGATGTATTAAAGAGAAGCATAGAGTCTAGATCATGTGAGGTCATTATCCTCCTCTACTCTTCCTTAGTCAGACCTCATCTGGAATACTGGGTCCAGTTCTGGCACCCCACTTTAAAAAAGACATAGACAAAATGGAGCGAGTTCAGAGAAGAGTTACCAAGATGGTGAGCGGTCTGCAAATCATGTCCTATGAGGAATGGGTAAAGGATCTGGGAATGTTTAGCAGAAGAGAAGGCTGAGAGGAGACTTAATGGCTGTCTACAAATATCTGAAGGGCTGTTACATTGCAGAGGGATCAGCCCTATTCTCATCTGTACAAGGAAAGACTAGAAGCAATGGGATGAAACTGAAAGGGAGGAGACACAGATTATATATTAGACAGTGAGGGGGATCAATGAGTGGAACAGGTTGCCATGGGAGGTGGGGAGTTCTCCTTCAATGGAAGTCTTCAGACATCAGTCTGGGATGATTTAGTGATCCTGCACTGAGCAGGGGGTTGGACCCAATGACCCTGGAGGACCCGATGACCCCTGGAGGTTCCTTCCAACTCTAGCATTCTATGAATCCTGTTTATACTGAGCAAGAAGTCGCTCACAAGTCACTCTTTCAGTGAGCTGACGAAGCAACTAATGAGTGATTTCTTTTTCAGTACCCTGTTGGGCTCTGGGTTGGCTCGGGGCTCGTCCTCGTCCGCTCTGGGTTGGGTCAGGGCTTGTTCTCTGAGGGCCCAGGGTTCAGTTGGAGCTCGTTCCCTTCCTCCTCCCTGAGCTCTGGGTTTGGTCAAGGCTTGTTGTTCTCTTTTCTTCGTTGCCCGCTGCTCTAGGGTGGGTCAGGGCTTGTTCTTTCTGTGTGGTTATGTCTCCTCTGATCTTCTTTGCTCATAGAGTCTTGTTCCAGAGTGGCTCGGGATGTTCTCCAGGCTGATGGCTCTGTGTTCGATGCTGGCATTGCTGCTGTCCTGTGTCTTGCTGTTGTACATCCACACGCCGTAAGTTTAGGTATGTTGTAAATATTGTATTATAATTTACATTGTGGTGGCTACTGGTACACGAGGGCTATTGAATGGATTAACGTTTGTGGAAGGTCAGGAGTATAAGGATAGTAAGGTGATGGATGAATACTATAGGGCAAGGTTGTTTCTAATGGTAAAGTGATGTGCAGATGCCAAGGGGCGGCGGGGGTATTTAGGATGGGGACGTGATTGGTGTACAGTGCCAACTGCAGATTTTAATTTAAGCCATTTTCATTCCGTATCAAAATCCACATGGAGCCGTGTGGAATTTACTGCGACTTATGCTGCAGAATGCAGAAAATCCTCTCCATCTTCCTGAAGGTTTGGTTCCTTAGATGGTGTTACACAATAACATAGTATGTAGACAATGTCCATCTAGTTAAGCCTGTGTTGGCTCCCTGAGCTGCAGTCCGCAATATATGTGATTGTGATTCCTCATTTCTTCTGTGTGTCATTTATAGGTGGAATTTTCTCCTCCATCTATATTATTGGGAAAACCCAGAATGCATCTGTGCTGAATGCAGTTCCCAGCAAAGCATCTCCCATTTCATATGGGATTCCTGCTCTTCTCCAAGGACTGTGGTTGCTCCATCAGAAACATGGCAGGAAGCCATGGGCAGACTTGTTCAGCCCAGCCATCGATCTGGCCAATCGGGGGTTCTTGGTGGACAGTAGCCTGCATGCAGCTCTAGAGAAGAACCAGGACAAAGCCAGGTCCTCTGAGGGTCTGCAAGGTCTCTTCTATGATCAAAAGATCCTCAAGAGGATGGGAGCTTCAGTAGTAAATGTGCAACTGGGAAATGTACTGGAGATTGCTAAAGCCATGAGTGATTCTGCTCTCCCAGACGTGCTCATCCAGAATCTGTTGAGTGACATTCAGTCGGCAGATCGGGAGAAGTTCCGCGAGGCGCTCTCTGAAGTGCACCTTAAAGGTGAGGATCCTGTACAGATTCAGCTTGATGGACTGACACTGTACAGCTCATCTGCTCCCACAGCAGGGAGAATTCTCACCACCTCTGTACAGGAAGTGTATCAGAATGGAAGGATCAATGTGTCATCCACCATCTCCAAGCTTCTCATCAATGTCTCTAAGACTATGTACAGCATGGGCCATGCATGGCCTCCAGGAAACCGCTCGGGTGGTCCACAGATGCAGCCGCACTTGGCACTTGTAGGAAGCAATGTTCTAGTTGCGGATGCAGATGGAGATGTGCTGCTGATTGCCCTCACAATGAACAGCACGTTTGGCTCAGGATTTGTGTCTCCCTCCACAGGAATCCTCCTCAGTGACTTTGTTGGGGGGGCATCTTCTGCGGCATATGCTCCTCTCTCGTTTTGGGCCTGTCCATCACTACTTTCATTTGGAGACTATAATGATGTAGTAGGCCTCACAGGCCGTGGAGGAAGTGCTCTGCCTTTCACCTTGGCTCATGTTCTGTTAAGTCATATCCTGCTGCAGAGGGAGCTGACTGAGTCTATCAATGGAACCTTGACTGACCTGTGGCCTGGAGATACTGACCCCTGGCTTAAGTACTTTGGTTTACAGAGCAGTGAACATGAGACTGTCATGGCAGTAGAAGTACGAGCAGAGCATGTACATGTGGTAACATCACAGAATTGTTCGTGTCATCCTGCAGGACTTTAACAGTGATCAGATGGAATATTGGGTAACAATAGACCTGGAGCCTTCCCAAGTGTCCTCCACAGTCATACATAAAGCTACTGTGAGGGTGAACCCTGCCTTGTCCTCACTGATTGTGCAGCTTCATCACTACAATCACTCTCCATCATTGCTTCGGTAGTGAATCTTATTAAGACCCCTGTGCCAGGGATGTAAGTGGTCTGTGGTGGCCATGTATGGTCTCCTCATTGCTCCGCGCTGCTGTCCCCATACTGAGGCTTCTAGAAGTCATTGTCCTGGTAGGGTAACTCAGGAGGGTCTTGCTGTTCAGAAGCCTTGTGGTTAATGCATATAGTTGAGTCACACAGTAAGGGAAAGCTATACTGTTTGGATGCTGGTCAGAGCTGCACTTAATCCTGGGGCAGGGTGTTGTTCTAGGGCCCCCTAACTCAAAACGGGTTGTTATACTGTAATAGGAGTATAGAAAAAGTGTCAAGTGCTGCCTGAGTCAGGTGTTCTTTTGGGCATAATTATAACTACCCACTCCTGCAGGATCCACTGCCCTCCCGCACTGGAGCCCCCTGCTCCTAGCGCCTCGTGCCTCCCCTCGCTGGAGTTCTCTGATACCCAGCGCCCTCCCACGCGGGAGCACCCTTCCTCCAGCTCTCAGCGCCTCACGCCCCTCCTCCCTCCCCCCCCTCCAGCTCCTAGCACCTCGCGCTCTCCCCCATCGTGGGAGCCCCCCTTCTCCAGCTCCTAGTGCCTCACACTCTCCCCCCCTCGCGGGAGCCCCCCCCCTCCTCCAGCTTCTAGCGCCTCGCGGGAGCCCCCCCCCTCCTCCAGCTTCTAGCGCCTCACACCCTGCCCCCTCCTCCAGCTCCTAGCACCTCACGTCCTCCCTCCTCGCGTCCTCGCGCACTCCCCCAGCTCCTCGCGTCCTCCCCCAGCTCCTCGCGTCCTCGCGCACTCCCCCAGCTCCTCGCGCCTCGCGCACTCCCCCAGCTCCTCGCGCCTCGCGCACTCCCCCAGCTCCTAGCGCCTCGCGCACTCCCCCAGCTCCTAGCGCCTCGCGCACTCCCCCAGCTCCTAGCGCCTCGCGCACTCCCCCAGCTCCTAGCGCCTCGCGCACTCCCCCAGCTCCTAGCGCCTCGCGCACTCCCCCAGCTCCTAGCGCCTCGCGCACTCCCCCAGCTCCTAGCGCCCCGCATCCTCCAGCTCCTAGCGCCCCGCCCCCTCCAGCTCCTAGCGCCTCGCGCCCTGCCCCCTCCTCCTAGCGCCTCGCATCCTCCAGCTCCTAGCGCCTCGCATCCTCCAGCTCCTAGCGCCTCGCATCCTCCAGCTCCTAGCGCCTCGCATCCTCCAGCTCCTAGCGCCTCGCATCCTCCAGCTCCTAGCGCCTCGCATCCTCCAGCTCCTAGCGCCCTGCCCCCCTTGCGGGAGCCCCCCTGCTCCTGCTCCTAGCGCCCTGCCCTCCTTGCGGGAGCCCCCCTGCTCCTAGCGCCTCACGCCCTTCCCCCCCCCCCTGCTCCTAGCGCCTCACGCCCTTCCCCCCCCCCTGCTCCTAGCGCCTCACGCCCTTCCCCCCCCCCCCCTGCTCCTAGCACCTCACGCCCACCCCCTCGTGGGAGCCCCCCTCCTCTAGCTCCTAGCGCCTCACGACCTACCCCCTCGCGGGAGCCCCCCTCCTCTAGCCCCTCAAGACCTACCCCCTTGTGGGAGTCCTCCCTTTTTCCTCGCCTCTTCTCCAGCTGCTGTAAGTGGCGTCTGGATTGTGCTGCAGCCCGCTGTTTTACCCTGCAGCTTCTCTCCACTCTAGTAAAGGTAGTGGAGAGGGTCGCCCTAGCAGATTACCGGCCATTGGATTATACTTTGTCTTGTTTTATTGTAAAATGTAAACATTTGTCCAGCATGCTCCTTGTACAAGTGTCTCTGTAAGACCATATGTTGCGCCAAAGGGACACGCCGCCTGCGCTGCAGCGTACTGGTGCACAATTCTCCTGATGCCGGATGGCTCTGTGCGTAATATGAAGATGGAGGAACAGTCTTTGTGCCAAGAGTCCACAGGAGCTTCTATTCAAGTAACTCTGGAAGAAATCAAGTGAGCTGGTTTGGGGAGGAGGGGGGTGGACGGGAGTGTGCCTCCGCCCTGGTCTGCGGGATGGGCGTCTCCACCCCAGTCAGTGGGTGTGTGTGGCTGTGCTTCCCGGTCTGCAGGGTGGGTGTGTTGTGGTGGATGGAGTGGTGACGGGATTGTGCCTCCGCCCCGGTCTGCACGATGTGGGGGGTGATGGGAGTGTGTAGAGGGTGGGGGTGATGGGAGTGTGCCTTTGCCCTGGTCTGTAGGGTGGCGATGGGAATGTGCCTCTGCCCCTGGTCTGCGGGATGTGGGGGTGATGGGAATGTGCCTCTGCCCCTGGTCTGCGGGATGTGGGGGTGATGGGAATGTGCCTCCGCCCCTGGTCTGCGGGATGTGGGGGTGATGGGAATGTGCCTCTGCCCCTGGTCTGCGGGATGTGGGGGTGATGGGAATGTGCCTCTGCCCCTGGTCTGCGGGATGTGGGGGTGATGGGAATGTGCCTCCGCCCCTGGTCTGCGGGATGTGGGGGTGATGGGAATGTGCCTCCGCCCCTGGTCTGCGGGATGTGGGGGTGATGGGAATGTGCCTCCGCCCCTGGTCTGCGGGATGTGGGCGTGATGGGACTGTGCCTCGGCCCCTGGTCTGCGTGCGTGTGTGCGCGTGTGCGTGTGTGCGTGTGTGTGTGTTTTTGCCCTCGTCTGCCAGATTGAGGGGGGCATGACAGGAGTGTTCCTCCACCCACTGTCTGAGGGATGTGGAGAGCTGATGGGAGTGTGCCTTCACCTCCGGTCTGTAGGGTGGCGATGGGAGTGTGCCTCTTCCCCTGGTCTGTGGGGGTGATGGGAATGTGCCTCTTCCCCTGGTCTGTGGGATGTGGGGGTGATGGGAATGTGCCTCTACCCTGGTCTGCGGAGAATAGGGAGGAGGAGGGGCTGGTCTGGAACCAATGAAAAGTACGCCTCTGCACACTTCGGTCTATTATGTATGTAAATAGTCACAGAACCAGTTCTCCAAGTGCCCTCCAGCACACCAGGGACTATCAAAGAACAGGCACGTCCTGAATGAGGTAATACTGATCGTACCAGTTATTGTCCTGCGCAGGCGCTCTCTGGCACTAAACATCAGTCTCTTGCCACCGCTGACCCGCACATTCATTAATGTCCGTCCTCTGATTTGGCTTATGTGTCAACTGGTGCAGATGCTGTTAATAGAGACAGAGCCCGGATCCACCAAGCCCAGTTCCTCCTGCTCATTAACACACAGCTGATACCCACAACCCTTCCTACGTGCCAGCGGTGTGACCCTCCCGTCAGACTTGGCACGTGGTGGAAGAAGAAAGCCCACGCTGCCGGCAATCAGCATGTGCCAGATACTGTGGATGTAGAAATAGTTCTCCTCGGTCTCCACAAACGCGTAGAGTGCTACCGCTGAGCTGGCAATGAGGGTTCCCGGGCACAGATAGAAGAGCCAACGCTTCCAGGTTGGAGGGTAACAGTGACGTCTCCGAATGGTGCGGAAAGTCTGGAAGAGAAAACTGCATTACATACATGTCACTGCTTGCATCTCACACATAGAATTTGGGCTTCTGACGTCGCCAAGACCCACAACAATCCTTTTATGAAGTGGCATGCACATTCTACTCGCCTAACATCAATGGGCGCATCAGCATGAGTGTGCTGAGATGGGGTGATCTGGTACTCGGAGGGATCTACCCCTCCCCTCATCCTCACCGCTGTAGGTTTAGGACACTAAGGTAAGATGTTCCCCCACTGTCTACAAGTAGTGTGCGAATCTGCTCTCATTGATGTCTTGCCGCTTTCCCCGCGGTCTATAAGCATACGTGCAGTGTCCAGCTTTTCTCTGGTTGCTCTCCTCCTGGTATCCCCCACGTCTATAAGCATACGTGTAGTGTCCAGCTCCGCTCTGGTTGATCTCCTCCTGGTATTCTATGCTGTCTATAAGCATACGTGTAGTGTCCGGCTCCGCTCTGGTTGATCTCCTAGTATTCCTCGCTGTCTATAAGCATGCACGCAGTGTCCAGCTCCGCTCTTGTTGCTCTCTTGGTATTCCATGCTGTCTATAAGCGTACGTGCAGTGGCCAGTGCCACTCTGGTTGATCTCCTAGTATCCCTCGCTGTCTATAAGCATACGTGTAGTGTCCAGCTCTGCTCTGGTTGATCTCCTCCTGGTATCCCCCGCTGTCTCTAAGCATACGTGTAGTGCCCGGCTCCGCTCTGGTTGATCTCCTCCTGGACCCCCCCCCCCCCCCCTCCCCTGCTGTCTATAAGCATACTTGCAGTGTCTAGCTCTGCTCTCATTCATCTCTTGCCGGTTTCTCTGCAGTCTATAAGCATACGTGTAGTATCTGGCTCCGCTCTGGTTGATCTCCTGCTGGTATCCCCCACTATCTATGAGCATACGTCAAGTATCTGGCTCCGCTCTCAGATCTCTTGCCGGTTTCTCCGTAGTCTATAAGCATACGTGTAGTAACCGGCTCCACTCTGATTGACCTTCTCCTGGTATCCCTCGCTGTCTATAAGCACGCACGCAGTGTTAGGCTCCGCTCTCATTGATCTCTTGCCGGTTTCTCTGCAGTCTATAAGCATACATATAGGATCTAGTTCCTCTCTGATCTCCCCTGGTATCCCCCGCTGTCTATAAGCATACGTACAGTGTCAGGCTCCGCTCTCATTAATCTCTTGCCGGTTTCTCCACAGTCTAAAAGGAAACATGTAGTATCTGGCTTCGCTCTGGTTGATCTCCTCCTGGTATCCCCCACTGTCTATAAGCATACGTACAGTGTCAGGCTCCACTCTCATTGAACTCTTGCTGGTTTCTCCGCAGTCTATAAGCATACGTGTAGTATCTGGCTTCACTCTGGTTGAGCTCCCTGGTATCCCCCGCTGTCTATAAGCATACGTACAGTGTCAGGCTCCGCTCTCATTGATCTCTTGCTGGTTTCTCTGCAGTCTACAAGCATACGTGTAGTATCTGGCTTCTCTCTGGTTGATCTCCTCCTGGTATCCGGCGCTGTCTATATGCATACGTACAGTGTCCGGCTCTGCTCTCATTGATCTCTTGCCGGTTTCCCCACAGTCTACAAGCATACGTGTAGTATCTGGCTTCTCTCTGGTTGATCTCCTCCTGGTATCTGGCGCTGTCTATATGCATACGTACAGTGTCCGGCTCTGCTCTCATTGATCTCTTGCCGGTTTCCCCACAGTCTACAAGTATACGTGTAGTGTCCGGCTTCGCTCTGGTTGATCTTCTGGTATTCTACGCTGTCTATAAGCATGCGCGCAGTGTCCAGCTCCGCTCTGATTGATCTCCACCTGGTATTGCTCTCTGTCTATAAGCATACGCAGAGTGCCCAGCTCCACTCTCCCAGATCTTCTGGTCTTCCTCCTGTCTAAGCGTACAGTCCTGGTTTTTGACATTACATCAATAATGTAACCTGCGGCATGCTCTCACTTCAGCCATGTTGAGAGAAGGCATAAATACACCTTAGACGACTGTGTTGCATATCTGCGACCGTGGTTGGTGCTCCCTATATAGTCTTCAGTGAGGATCTCACATGGTTAGAGCCTCGCTACAGGGCAGCTTTAGAGGAGTCTGCTGCGGCACCTCTTAGACCTCGGGGTAGATTTCTCATCTTCTGTCCCCCAGTCAGCATATTGGGAGGCTTTTTAGTGGACGCAGTTCATGATGTAAACATTGTGCTGCTTCTGCCTTGATGTGGGGAATATTATGACGATGAGTGACATGACAAATGTGCCCCATGTCGACATTCCGCTACTCTCGCATCACCAAGAATCAGGGGTCACTCACCCAAGCGATGGCCATGATGCCCACAGCAAACAGACTGGGGCCCAGGAGGTTCCACAAGCCGTGCCGATCCAGCTGCAGCGCCATGGACAGCAACATGGCTCCCAGGAGATACAAAACCTGGAGCAGAAGAAGAGGCGGTCAGTTCTGCTTCTTATAGTTCCTGCTCTAAACAGTGATAATATCCCGCAGCACCGCCCAGTAACAGCGCGCCTCCCCACGACAGCCGCTTCATGCCGCCAAACAGCAGCCGCAATGCTATTCCCAGTAACGGCGACAGCCGCAGGGCGCCTTTCCAAGACAGCCACAGCGCACATCTGAACAGCGACAGCACTTCTCCCAGTAACAGCCACGGCACTCCCCCACTGCAACCGCAGTGCACCTCCCAATACCATCCTCCTAGTAACGGGGGCACCCGAAGTGCGTTTCTCAACAGCGACAGCCGCAACGCGCCTCCGTACAACAGCGACAGCCGCAACGCGCCTCCGTACAACAGCGACAGCCGCAACGCGCCTCCGTACAACAGCGACAGCCGCAACGCGCCTCCGTACAACAGTCGCAGCGTGCCTCCGAACGACAGCAGCAACGCGCAATAATATCCGCAGCGCTCCTCCCAGTGAGGGTGACAGGAGGAGACCCAATAGCAATGACAGCCCCAGGGCCCTCCAGTAAGACTTAAGGGGGCATATATGGCCACCCACTACATACTGGCACACTCACTATACCCAGACACACATACTCCACCTGCTTGATGATTGGTTGGAGCCTCGCCATACTGATCACCGTCACCCACACGGACATGAGGGAGCCGAGGAAATCACAAAACTGCAGGACGTCGTACTCCATGATGCAGAATACCACGATGCCGGGCTGGTCACAGGCGTGATAGAACTGCACAAGGAAGGAGGAGAGCGCTGACCACATGACACACAGGGATCACCCGTCGCACACACGGAAGCCGCTCACACCACACTCACCGTGGAGAAGAACATGGTGAATATGTAGACGGAGGCCTCCAGCAGGTAGCGGCCGCGCAGTGCGATCAGAACTGCCGGCAGGAACATCAGGTTACTGAGACAGAGCAGAAGAGTAGAGAGGAGCTGGAAGCCGTACGTGAAGGCGAGAGTGTTATCCGTGCAGCCCCAACCGCTCCAGCCTGCAAGAGACATACATTAGGACCGCCCCCCACGCCACCCCGAAGGCCGGACCACCCAGCGATAACAGTGACATCCCACGGAGCGGCCCCAGCGGTAACAGTGACCTCCCACGGAGCGGCCCCAGCGGTAACAGTGACCTCCCACGGAGCGGCCCCAGCGGTAACAGTGACCTCCCACGGAGCGGCCCCAGCGGTAACAGTGACCTCCCACGGAGCGGCCCCAGCGGTAACAGTGACCTCCCACGGAGCGGCCCCAGCGGTAACAGTGACCTCCCACGGAGCGGCCCCAGCGGTAACAGTGACCTCCCACGGAGCGGCCCCAGCGGTAACAGTGACCTCCCACGGAGCGGCCCCAGCGGTAACAGTGACCTCCCACGGAGCGGCCCCAGCGGTAACAGTGACCTCCCACGGAGCGGCCCCAGCGGTAACAGTGACACCCCACAGAGCGGCCCCAGTATAATAGTGATACCCCACAGAGCGGCCCCAGTATAATAGTGATACCCCACAGAGCGGTCCAAGTGGTAATAGTGACATCCCCCAGAGCGGCCCCAGCGCTAGTAGTGGCATTCCCCTAGATTGACCCCAGCGGTAATAGTGACATGACCCAGAGCGGCCCCTGTAGTAATAGTGACACCCCACAGGCTGGCCAAACAGCAATACTCCTCTACCACCGGTGTTCTGGTGTACTTGCGGGTCTCCGTCGCTCCTGCAGGCTGCCACGATGTCCTCCGTCCTGGCAGAGTATTTCTTTCTGGAAGTGGAGCTTGAATTCCCCGTCTCCAGCAAAGATAATGCTCTGATTGGCTAGCCAGCGCTGGCGTCAGCCAATGAAAGCCGACACTGGATTAACCAATCACAGCCATTCAAGGACGTCATTGAATGGCTGTGATTGGTTAACCCAGCACCAGCTTCTAATTGGCTGACACTGGCTAGCCAATCAGAGCATTATCTTTGCTGGAGGCAGTGAATTCAAGCCCCGCTTCCATAAAGAATTAAAAAATACCAGCCTTTAATATGGCTGGTAAAAAAAAAAAAAAAAATACCAGCACCAGCCTGGCGGGCAAAATACCGGCCGGGTGGAACCCTAGTGACACTCGAGACAACCAAACTACATGTCTAAATAGTTGGAGTATAGCAGCAATAAAAGATGCAAAAAATTTAAAACAAAAAAACGTTATTCCTCCATAAAATCACAAGTAGCAAAGTTTCGACCAAGAAAATAGGTCTTTTTTAAGCTGCCCCATGAGACTGAACATAGACATATATATATATATATACTAATTGGAGTGATGACAAATCAACAACAGGTGTAACAAAACAGTCGTTCCATACATACACAATCAGACATAGGCAGTACTAACACCATCATTGCCTATATATGGGGTATAGTTGGGCTCCAGGCATAGACCGCACATCAATATGGTCCTTCATGTGTTAAACACCATCAGCGGTCAAGGTAGTTACTGTGCATGGCCGGAACCCGGGAATCGTCATACCGATCGTGTGACCGCAGCCCCTAGCAGCAGCGTCATCAATACATCAGCGGTCACGTGATCGCATCAAGCAAGGACCGCGTCAGTGCGGGCGCATGCATGAGGAAGAAACATCCATAATTTAATGGCAGCACTGCGTTAGTTACAGCATCTAGTAACTAGATCCATCTTTCTTCCAGTACTACAGCAACCCTGCAACAACATGACGACAACTGTAGTCAACTACCAAAGTGTCAGAGTCAGGTTGCTATAGCAACCCCACACTTGCACAACAGCTATATTCAGTTTGAAAATGAGAATATACAGTGTATATACATAAAGAAGGTATTGGGGTAAATTACAGTATAGACTTCAGTATAGCCACACTCTCGATTTAATCTTCTTCCATCTCTGCCCTGCCTCTCACTTTACTAACTCCCCCTTTCGACTCTCAGATGACAACCTCCTCTCTTTCTCTATCAGGCACCCCAGCATCTCCTGCGACCCTCCTATCTATCCCACCTCTAGAAACCGCCAGTCTGTCCACATCCAACAGTTCACCGAGACCATTCAGACCTCCCTGTCCCCCATCTCTCTCCTCCCCTGCCCTAATCTGGCAGCCGAACACTACCACACCACCCTCAGCCATGTCCTGGATGAAGCAGCACCACACATGACCTGTGCCATCAACCACAGACCACGGAAACCTTGGCTCACGTCCTCAACGTGCTTCATCTGGCACGAAGCTGCCCGTAGACCTCCTCCACTTCAGATTCATGCTTAAAACTTATAACCACGCCCTTCACCATGCCAAAACGTTTATTTCACCTCCCTTGTCTCCTCACTATCCTACAACCCCAAACGACTCTTCGAGACCTTCCACTCCCTCCTCAGCCCCAAAAGAACAGGCCCCTGCGAGAGATCTCAGTGTTGGAGAACTAGCTGCCTATTTCGAAGAAAAAAAAATAAATAAATAAAAAAAATCGACAACATCAGAAAAGAAGTCTCCAAAAACTGCATGGCTAGCCCTGATCCCAGTCTCCTCTGCACTGCATCCAGCACCTACTGACACTACACTGGGCCATCCAGCACCTATGTTAGAACCAACGACAGAGGAAGAAGTCTCAAGGTTGCTTTCTGCTGTCCGTCCCACCAACCTTGCTAGCGACCCTCTCCCCTCTCACCTCCCCTGGGTCCCTTTCCCCAGCTTTCATTACTCACATTGTGGTAGACATGATGATTAGTCAGTGTAAAATGTCTATTGATTTGTAATGAACTGGAAGTATTACACAGCTGTAGTGATTTGACTCTATAGAGGCTAATGACTGCATAATTTCATTATGGTAGTTGCTGGACAATGGCATGGTCAAAGATGTGTTTTTTGTGACTTCAGCCAAATGTGGGGTTCTGCTACATAAGGAAAGAGTTAAATCACAGTGCTATATGTATTGCTTGTGTTCATCTTGGATGTTTCCCTAGCCCTGCCCCCACACAGAAACTTCTTAAATAACACAGAAACTACTTAAACAATGACTTGTCACGTACACGGAAATTCCTTCAGCTAGACTGCATGCTAAGAGGACAAAGTCCACACTACACTGGACTTGAGAGAAGGTGGGCAGGGAGGCAGGGGATTATTTATGATCCAGCGAATAAGAATATGTATATGTTCCTGATGTAATCTGTTGCACGCCCATAAAGGGCAGGTATCATGTGTTACAATAAAGACCCGAGGCTCTGTAACTCTCGAGAGAGCTGGTTGAGATTCAAGGCTGATGACTTGTATCTGACTGGTTTCTTTCATTATGTGTGCACACTATACAATTTGGAAGCTACAGAATACCCTGAAACCTGCTGGAGGAAAATATGATCCAGTTCAATTGGCGTCCCTGGGTGGGCCGAATGGATTTGTGATTTTTTTCATTCTGGAACAAGACAGAGATCGACAGATAACACACAGAACTCAGGGGCCCGAAAATCTACAGAACAAGGTAAGATTGCTTTATGTAAATCTACCGATGTGAGCTGACTTCTAACTGTTAATCTGCCCATATCTGATCCAGAGTGATAAATCAATGAAAGGCAGGTAATATAGTCCTTTCTACTCGGAAAAAAACCACCGTGTAACCTGCCTAGGAGTATTCTGCATGCTGTGTATGTTGTGTCTGAGATGGTTAAAGATTGTGTATACAAGACCAAGAGACAAATTCTGTGAGGGTTAATGTGCGTAGACAGGCGGACTTGAGTGTATAGCAGGACATAGTCTGCGTTCTTAGACGCTTTGAGGGCGCACGCGTATTCACCGGTATGATCGAGCGTGTTATGTTCTCATATGTGAAAAAAGATACGCGGGAATTATAGCTGTGGTGTGACGGCTGAAGTCTCCGGATATTGTTGAGGTCTTTGTCACTGAATATAATCGTCAGTCTCTGTGTATAGCTAAATGTCATGTCCAAATTGTGTGCAGGGAGTGCTGTTGGGGATTACTAGTAGAGGGTGGGCTGTTGCAAAGGTAGGTGAGATATATACCTTGAGCCGTTGTGGGTATTCTCCAGTAATCCCGTCTGTCCCATCTGTTCGGTGTTATAGAATTAATGTGCATTGTGATTTGCGAGGGATATAAGAAGAGATGGGTGCAATTTGGTAAAGGAGTTTTACTGTGTCCAGAAGTTTCAAATAGGATAGAATAAGCAGGCAGAATAGAATACGGGATCAGTGCAGGATGTTTTGGAATATGCAAAACATGTAGAAATGTTTTACAAAGAAAAAGATCAGGAAAGTTGCTGACAGAAATGAATGTCGGGCTTTAGATAGACCGAAAGAATGTGTTAGAAAGATAAGCAGGAGGCCCAGCAGAAAGAAAAGGTGCTTTAGATTGCTAGGAGGTTGTGTAATATAGGAAAGGGATTCAAGAGCAGAATTGGGTGAGGGGAGGAGGAAAGAGTGTAGTGGGGGGATGTGTATTGCCTGTATCATGAACAATGTAATGCTTTTGTGTTGACTATAGCCCATCCCTATAATGGCGGCCACACTTGCAATGTTTTAAAACCCCCACATAGTGTGACTCTGCAGCAAGTGTGGTGAACCCTGCCCCCATCCTGAAATTACTTGCCCCCATGTGCTCACTTTCAGGGTCTGTGATGTTACTTCCGGCCATTCCAATCCGGGATAGGACTAAGCCCCACCCCTTCCTCCTCTAGCAGCCATCTTGCCTCACCTGGGAGATTTGTAACCCCGCCCCTTTCTGCCTCTGGCGGCTATCTTGCTGCACTCGGGAGGCCTACATTCCCCAATGCCACTGTATCCAGTGCTAACATCATGATTGTCTGAAGGTCTTGTTTGACCAGACTTTGTTACACTTCAAAATGTGGCCATGGATGTGTGATAAGTTCAGGGAAACAAACCTTTGTTCTTTGTGAAGATGCAGCTTGGGACATAGTAGATGACTAAGCTGGTTTATAGTGTATAGAAGATTGGAGTTGATGCATGGGGGGACAGAGGCCAGGGACCCATGAGCAGGGGACGCCCTCTCATGGTGTGTTCCCAGGGGCTCTGTTTTCCACTGCCTGCTTCTCCAATGGATGTTCAGACAGATGATGTTAAGGAAGGCTCCTACAGAAGGAATAATTTCCCTATAGTCACCCAGCAAACTTTTTCACGCAATTTGATGAAGTAATTATAGTTTTTATGTGAGAAAGAGGGACTGAATTGCTCAGAGAAGGATGTCAATTTATCCGTATTCTTTAGTTTTTTCCTTAAGTCTTTTGTATATTCTAGTGTCAGTCTACACTGAGGCTATAATTATATTCTGACAGGAGAGTGAAAGTTAAACATTGAAATTCCCTGAAATACTATTACACTGGGTGACTGTAAATTTTGCTTGTGTTGTGCCCCCTTGTGTTAAAAATGCTAACTGCGACCTGAAAAAAAAGAAAAAAAATCTAAAGGATATTTTTGCTCAGACTTTGCTGCATACAATGTCACCTTGACCTACAAAGTGCTTGTTTTTGTGCCTCTTGGTTTCCTTTTTAAACGTTGTACTAGTTTGAACGCAATTACTCTTTTTTCCATTGAGTATTCCGGTTCAAAAGGGGGGAGGCATAGGTGATCTAGGTGTTGTAGATCAGCTATTGTTTTTTTTTTTTTAATAAATAAATAAATGAAATAAGATAAAAAGGAAATAAAAGATTTTGTGCTATGAGATTCTGATCCATGTGAAATAGAACATCAACATGATTATTTAGTACTAATACAGTAAGAAACTGCAGGTATGCAAACAGTTACTGGAACCTCTGTTGACAATGTATATGTTGAGCTTTTTGCAGATGGTACCAGGGTGAGGATGGATGAATCCACATCGGATATGCAGTAGTCACACAACAAGATGTCCTAGAAGCAGAAGCTCTGCCTCCGCATGTCTCAGCACAAGAAGCGGAACTGAAGGCCCTCACTGAGGCGAGTAGAGTGGTAGAAGGTAAGACGGCAACCCTTTACACTGACTCCTGGTATGCATTTGGCATAGCTCATGATTACGGCCCAATATGGTAGGCCAGACAGTTTTTTACCTTAGCAGGACAACCAATTGAGAATGGTGCAGCGGTGCAGAGTCTCATGGAGGCCCTACTTCCACCTGACAAAGTTGAGCGTTCATACCGATTCCTACACTGGAGAAGCAAAAGACGACACCCTCGCCGACAGCACAGCAAAGGCAGCGGCCCTCAAGCCGTAGAAGAAAGAAGAAAAGATACTGACAGCATGAGTCAGTGGTAAAAACTTTGGACATTGACAAAATTTGGACTTTAATTTGCTAAAGATTTTACAGTTACAAGCCAGCAAGGAAGGAAAGAATAAATGGACTAAAATGGGAGCAGCAGAAACAGGACCGTGTATGGTGAACAGTCAACAGCACTTGCTTACCACAGTTCCTGTATCCCATGATGGCCCAGCTGACGCACGAAAAGACCCACCTAGTAAAGCAGCAATGACGTCGACGCTTGAAAGAGGACGGGCGACTTCTGGGTTCTCTGTAGCTGCTGCATCATTTGTCCAGTTTAGCATGATCTATGCCATAGGTGAGTCAGGGCAAAAGTAAATTTGCCACATCACACTTGCCGGGACCACTCTACCCATTTCAGGGATTGCAAATTGACTACATTCAGCTCCCACTTGTTGGGAAGTATGAATATGTGCTTGTTGATGATGATGTCTTTGCGGTTACCTACTTGTTTGCCTTGGTAACAGGGTCGGCCTCCAACCTGCAAAGAAGCTCATGAACGAGGTAAACTGTGAATATGGGGTACCAGAAGTGATTCAGAGTCAGACAGAGGTACAAACTTCGCAGGTGAATGTAACATGTCATGTCTGCTCTGGGTGTATCCCAGGCCTTTTACATACTCTACCACCTTTACAGTAGTGGAAAGGCGGAGAGACATAGTGGCACGCTAAAAAGTAAGATACTTAAAAATGACGCCACTTTGGAAAGACTGTCATCCAATAGCCCTATTTAGTGTTAATGCATGATCCCCCTGGGTTCATATCTATCTCCCTACGAGATTGTTTGGGCTAGCCCCAAGGCTAGGTTGCTACTATCCTCAGTAGTTACAATTACAATCTGATGTGTTGGCTAAGTATGTGATTTCCGTTGTTAAAGAACTAACCAAAGCCTATGCACAGGTGTTCTCTTCCAGACTCAGAGGCAGACACTGGGACACACATCTTGCAGCCTGGGGATTGGGTGTGTGTTAAGACGTTCCTCAGGAAGCACCCTCTTGAGCCCCGATTTGATGGTCCCTACCAGGTGCTTCTGACTACTGCTACAGCTGTGAAACTAGCCGAAAGACTTAAATGGATCCACACTTCATACTTCTGCTGTGTTATCCCGCGTCAGAGAGACCTGTGAAACTGATGCTGGAAAAGCCGCTCCCACAATGAGTTCGTTGGATGCATCCCCAGAAGGAGTGGACAAGTCCTACACCCCCTTGAAGAACCTAAATCCAACCTTCAACGCGCTCCAGTTAAAGGCTCACGCACAGAGAACTGTGAAAATTAGATGGAGAATTAGAGGATAGACATTTTAAGGGGGGATTATAGTAGACATGATGATTAGTCAGCGTAAAATGTCTATTGATTTGTAATGAACTGGAAGTATTACGCAGCTGTAGTGATTTGACTCTATAGAGGCTAATGACTGCATAATTTCATTAGGGTAATTGCTGGACAATAGCATGGTCAAAGATGTGTGTTTTGTGACTTCAGCCAAATGTGGAGTTCTGCTGCATAAGGAAAGAGTTAAATCACAGTTCTATATATATTGCTTGTGTTCATCTTGGATGTTTCCCCAGCCCTGCAACCCTGAAACCTGCTGGAGGAAAATATGATCCAGTTCAACATCACCACAATCTGCAACCTCTACCTAACCTCTGGCACCTTCCCCTCCTCATTTAAACAGTCCATCTTATCCCCATTGCTTAAAAAAACCAACCCTTGACCAGACCGACGCTGCCAACTACCGACCTGTCTCAAACCTCCCCTTCATCTCCAAATTGCTAGAATGCCTGGTCTACTCCCGCCTCACATGCTTTCTCTCTGACAATTCACTCGTCGACCCCCCCCTCCAGTCTGGTTTCTGCTCTCTACACTCGATTGAAACCGCCCTCACAGAAGTATCAAATTACTTGATGACGGCAAAGTCGAGGGGCGACTACTCCCTACTAATCTTCCTTGACCTCTCTGCTGCATTTGACACTGTCGACCATAACTTCCTCCTTGCTATGCTCCGCTCTATTGGTCTAAAGGACACTCCTCTCCCCTGGTTCTCCTCCTACAACTCTGACCCACTTCCTCTCGCTGTTGGGGTACCCTAGGGCTCACTCCTCGGCCCCCTCCTCTCACTGTTGGGGTACCCCATGGCTCGGTCCTTGGTCCCCTTCTCTATCTATACTGCCCCAAATGGACAAACCATCCACAAATTCGGCCTCCAACACCATCTCTACACTGACGACACCCAACTATACACCTCTTGCCGTGAGATCTCTGAATCATTCCTCCAAAATATCACCGACTGTCTGTCCGCTGTCTCTAACACTATGTCCTCCCTCTTTCTCAAACTAAACCTCTCTAAAACTGACCTTGTCATCTTTCTGCCTTCCAACCAACATCTCCATTCCAGTGTCTGGCACCATCATAACCCCCAGACGGCATGCCCGCAGCCTTGGGGTCACACTAGACTCTGACCTCTCCTTTACCCCCCACATCCAATCTCTGACCCAAACAAGCGACAAGTACCTCAGAAATATTGCTAAAACACAGCCTTTCCTAACCACGGATACGCTAAAAACACTCGTCGTCACCGTCATCCGCTCCCGACTCAACTACTGCAACTCGCTACTCCTCGGCCTCCCCCGCACTAGACTCGCTTCACTCCAATCCATACTAAATGCGGCAGCTAGGCTCACTTTTCTATCCAGCCATTACTCAGACGCCTCTGCACTATGCCAGTCGCTGCATTGGCTGCCCATCCACTGCAGAACTAAATTTAAACTCAACCTCACCCACAAAGCTCTGCATGGCGCCGCGCCACCGTACATTGCCTCCCTCCTGTCAGTACACCACTATACATCGCCTCTCTACTGTCAGTACACCACCATACATCGCCTCCCTCCTGTCAGTACACCACCATACATCGCCTCCCTCCTGTCAGTACACCACCATACATCGCCTCCCTGCTGTCAGTACACCACCATACATCGCCTCCCTACTGTCAGTACACCACCCAGCCCGCTCACTCCGATCGGCTAACGCACTCAGACTAAACACCCCTCTAATATGAACCTCACAGGACTTCACCAGAGCAGCACCCATCCTCTTGAACGCTCTACCCCAAGGCATCTGAAGAATTTCAGGCGCGCCTTAAAAATGCACCTCTTCATGGAGGTGTACCAAATCTCCTGGCCTAGTCCCCTACCCCTCCCAATGGCTTCCCACTCCTTTCACCCTGCCTATCACATATGACCTCTACCCCTGCACCTCCTTACCGCTCCACCCTGTTTGCTTTCTAATAACGGATTTCCACATGAAATCCCCAACTGCCTGTGTTCCCCTATGCCTCGCCCCCCCCCCCCCCTTGTACCTGATTGTACCTCACATTGTAATTGTTGTATTGTTTGCATTTATCCCATGCTTGAAAGTGCTGCAGAATAAGATGGCTCTCTACAAATAAATATTGGCAGCTCATGAGGTAGCCCCACAAACAGCTGTTCTGCATGCAATACACCACAGAGACAGCCGGACAGCCTGCACGTGACACCCCAGACATAGGCAGACTACCTACATCACACCCCAGAGACAGACAAACTATTTACTAAGCAGAAGAAAGCAGCCATGGACTGCAGGGATGGAGCCTTTAAGACTGAAAAGGGGTTGCAACCTCCAGTTTGGGGGTAAATTTCAATAAAAATGGGCATTATCTTTAACCCCTTAATGACGCGGCCCCTTTTTCTTTTTCCATTTTCGTTTTTTCCTCCCCCCCCCCCTTCAAAAAAAATCATAACTCCTTTATTTATCCATTGCTGTATGAGGCTTCTTGTTGTTTTACAGTACTACTTTTTTTTTTTTTTTTCAAAAACATTTAATTTTTTTTTCAATTTTTTTCTGCGGTCATTTTGTGCGCGCAATAACTTTTTTATTTTTCCATTAATGTAGTTGAGCGAGGGCTCATTTTTTGCGGGATGTCCTGTAGTTTACGATAGTACCAATTCGGAATATATATGACTTTTTGATTGCTTTTATTGCGTTTTTTCTGGGGGACATGGTAACTAAAAAAAGTGCATTTCTGGCGTTCTTTATTTTTTTTTCGGACGACGCTCACCGTGCAGGAAAAATAATGCGCTACTTTGATAGATCGGACTTTTACGGACGCGGCGATACCAAATACATATTTAAATTTTATGATTTCGATTTTTTTTTTTTCACAATTAAACTGTAATAATTTTTTTTTTTTTAACTGTACTTTAAAGTCCCCCTGGGGGACCACAACCAGTGATGCTTTGATCGCTCCTGCAGTATGACGTAATCCTATAGCATTACGTCATACTGCATTCTGACAAGCAGCCTATCAAGCCACCCCACAGGGATGGCTTGATAGGCAGTCTCTCAAGGCAGCCCTGGGGCCTTTCAGAAGGCCCCCGGCAGCCATGACACCTGCACAACTCCCTCGATCTCACCGCGGGGAGGGGAAGGGGGGGGGCAAGAGGACCCCCAAACATAGTTTGGGGGATTTAAATGCGGCTGTCAGAATTGACAGCGGCGTTTAAAGGGTTAATAGACGTGATCAACCGCACGGCCGATAGCAGCTATTGCCCGCGGGTGTCAGCTGTAATAAACAGCTGATGCCCGCGCTGTATGAAGAGAGGTTATCCCGCGACCTCTCTTCATACATACCCCGACGCTCCATGACGTACCCTTACGTCCTGGAGCGGGAAGGGGTTGAGGGTATAAAGTGAGGAGAGTGGGTGGGGCAGCACATTCTGCAGAGGGACATCGGTACAAGCAGCCTGAGGAGGATCAAACGCTCCTCCATGTGTAGACATATTTTATTCCTCGGTTCCTCTGAAGTAACTGTGACTTCATAACATTTTCCGGTTAACACCTGTATCAAATTAAATCGGGCAAAGCCAGATGGGTATATAAGCTACTGATTATATATACACTCATATACACACACTACTTCTAGTCACTACATATATAAATATATATAAACCTCAGTGTCCAGGTTACACGACCGTGTTGGCACACTGCGAGTAATGAATGGGTTTTGGGCTCTCGGTCTCGAACAGGTTCGCCATCACTGGTTTACGGTATTTTATAAGCTCCTGTGTTAATGTCTTCATTACCTGCTCGGCACTCGCAAGCGGCGTACAAGTAGTTGTTGGTCCGCAGCAGCTTGCACTGTCCGTAGGTGCCACATTCATTGATACACGGAGACAGGAAAGTGCGCAGGTTGAGCTCTGCGCTGATGTTGTTGCACTGCCGCCATCTAACAGCAGAAACACAAGAAGGGTAGAGGGGGTCTAAAAATATATCAGAATGACTGACTGAGCTGATGGGGGAAATGCGGAGCATACAATGTATCTTACACCATCCATAGTGGGAAAGGGAGACTTAATTGGTACAAGTACCGGAGGGGTCACAGGGAGAGACTAGAAGCAACGTCACAGTGCAGGGGGATCAGCCCTATTCTCATTTGCACAAGGAAAGACTAGAAGCAATGGGATGAAACTGAAAGGGAGGAGACACAGATTAGATATTAGACAGTGAGGGATATCAGTGAATGGAACAGGTTGCCACAGGAGGTGGGGAGTTCTCCTTCAATGGAAGTGGTCAGAGGCCGGACAGACATCTGTCTGGGATGATTTTGTGATCCTGCACTGAGCAGGGGGTTGGACCCGATGACCCCGGAGATCCCTTCCAACGCCACCATTCCTTAGGTATGGTCTCATGCATGTGGACATAGTAAGAAGGGGTTCGGGATGCAGAGGATCATGCAAGTGTATGCATATATGTGTATATTTATGGGCATGTAGTTATTTGTGTGTGTTAAGCATAAATACATGTATAGGTATGTAGTCATGTGTACATATATTTATGGGTTAGTGGTTGTGTCTGTGTATGCATGTATGGATATGTAGCTATGTATGTGTATGGGTGTCTTAGTATGTGCACATATATATAAGCATGTTATTTATAAATGTGTAGGTATGAATGTCTGGAGTCCTCACCCATGCTCAGAGCTGCAGAGGGAGCGCAAGTTGAGATACCAGGTGCCAGTCTGAGGGTATGGGATTCGCAGGCGGCTGATGCCATTTGTTGTATTTACCGACAAAGAAAAGCCAAAAAGTGATTCTGGAGAGAAAAAAAAAACATAATGTCACATGGACAGCAACATACATGAGCCATGTTCAGCTGCTGTCTGCAACCCCACACTACATGGAAGACATAGGACCAGCTCCGGTAACAACTGAGGACCCCAAGTGCAGTGGCCACTGGTGGCAGTTTTGCAGTAGAGCGATAGAAAGGTTTGGGGACTGTGGGATTATTGTAGGAACTGACCTGTCTGGCAGCTGAAGGATACATTATCTCCGGAAATCAGTGGGACTCCATAGTTCAGACACCCGAAAACTGTCAGATTCTCACCCTGCACAGAGGACTTAAAGACACAAGAGTGACATAATCATGTAATCCCTCCCCCGGGCACACAGACGTCCCTCCACTCACCCTCGGGCACATGGCCATTCCTTCACCAATCACAGGGCACACGACCGTCCCTCGATCCATCACCAGGCACACAATTGTGGGAGATATCCAATATGTTCACCCTTTTGTATGTATGTTCTGTTGTCAACTGTGAATATACTGTATTTTGTGTATGGTCTAATCATTTGGGGGAAGGGCACATCGCCCCCCCACCACCTCCACAAGAATTGGAGAAGCAGTGCTGTGTGTCCAAGAACTGGTCAAACCGGTTCTAACTGGCAGAAACCTATCTAGGAATATCTTTGTCTTGGTCAAGCAGAGAGGAGAAACAGGATGTTCTTCTCATGAGACCAAATTCAAGAATGAACTGAGCGTGCTCACCGAAGTTCCTCCCAGATGGATGACATCACAAGCTACCTCACAAATACCTCCCTCTATGAACGACCAATCGGTTCGCTAAATACTGTAACTGTATTCCTAAATTACTTCACTTCCTGTGTTGAAACTTATTTAAGTTTTACCCGCGCTTAATAAAGAGAGAGACTCTTTTGGGGACACATGATGTACGCTTGTGATCTTTGAAAGGCTCTCCAGGCCTGCACATATTATCAAATTTGGAACGCACAGTATATCTGAAATAGCGAATTTTGCGCTAACACAATCGCCGCTCCACTCACCACCGGGCACACGGTCATCCATCCACTCAACTCGGGCACATGGTCGTCCCTCTACCCATCACTGGGCACACAGCCATTCCTTCACTCACTCCCAGGCCCACCCCCATCCCTCTACTCACCCTGATCATACAGCTGTGCTTCCACTCACCCCTGGGCACACAAATGTGCCTCAATCCACTCTGGGCACACGGCCGTCCCTCCACTTATCCTTGGGTGCACAGCTGACCCCCTTCCCACCCCCAGGCACATGCTTGACACTTCACTCATTCCGGGCACATCCCTATCCCTCCACTCACCCCCAGGCACACAGTTGTCTCTCTATCTACTCCGGGCACACGGCCATCCCTCCACTCACCCTGTAGCGATTCAGGCACTAAGATGAAGCCTCAGGTGTAGCAACCGCAGGTCTGCAGAATAGTCAGGTGGGAAGCTAGGAGTCAGCAAAGGGAAGTCTCAGTTTGAAGTACAATGGATGAAGTGGGTAACGTAGTCAGGAGGGAAGCCAGAAGTTGGTAATGAGTAGTCACGGTTAGCAGGAGAGGAACAGACTTGAGATGAAGCTTGATCAAGGCAATAGAACACAAGAATTTCACAAGGAGCTGGGGAAGGGCCAGGCTTTTATAGGAAGTCCTAGTTAGAAGCAGGGCGGGGCAAGGACAGGTTCAGAGTTCAGAACTGAGCTAACAGGATCAAGGCATTAGGCTAGGGTTTGCAGGAGAAAAGGCCACCAGTCAGGGAACAGGAGGCCCTGAGCACACAGCTGGCCATCCCTCCACTCACTCTGATCATACAGCTGTGCCTCTACTCACTTGCAGGCACATGGCTAGCTGTGCCTCCATCTATTCCAATTACACAACCATCCCTCCCCTCCCCCTCAGTACATGAATGTGCCTCCATCCACTCTGATCACACAGCCGGTCCTCCACTCATCCTGATCACACGTCCATCCCTCCTCTCACCCAGAGTACCTGGCCAGGCTGTCACACATGCAACTTCCTCACACTTTCCATCTCACCTACATGACTCTGCCCAACTCTTCCAAGCATTACTCACCATATTAAGTCGAAGCTCGAGGTTCAGCACTCCACCACTGTCCAGCACTGGCAGCAGATTGATGCTAAAGAGCGCCGGTCGATCAGGTGGAACCGCCACATTAGGTCCAAAGAATATGTAGAAATGCACAGAGAAGGTGTCCAGCTCATTCCTCAGGGTAGGACGTATAGGCCAGCAGCTGGGCTGCAGCGTGGAAGAGTCCCCCCAGGATGTGTTAGCAGCAGAGATGGAAAACCCAGAGTCTGGAAGCCCCTCCAAGGAGGACAGGCCTCCGGCACTGCCAAACGACTGAGGCATATTAAGAGAAGAGCTGGGGCCTGAAGACGATCGAGTCAGTCCAGGTCGGGAACAATCTGAGGACATAAAGAAACTATATTAACCGCTTAAGGTTTTAGGGATTTTTCCCATGTGGTGGTTCTACTGTCCTATTTTTTTTAATCTTCAGCTACCAAAATTATTTTTGCTGCGTTTTTTTTCTGTGATATGTAGGGCTAGCCTCCTGTAGTGACATTAATGACTAACAGAGCTAATCTGGCTCTGCTAGGACCCTGCAGCTCTGCTGTTCTAGGGGACACCCAGCAGTCACATCATCGCTGACACGCATAGTGAAAAGTTAGATTAGACATTCTGGGAAGGTGATCTTCCCCGATAGGACAGGAACACACCGAGGGGTTTAAAACTTCTCCTTCCCAACCTTCCTCAGTAATTAAAACAAATCGGTAGGAGGAAGGAACTTAATTTAAAACCAAATAACTATCCTTAATTAGCTATAAAAAAGCGAAAAAATGAAATACGGGATGAAACATATGGGTGCTTTCGTGGAGACTTCTCGAAAAAAGGATTACTTGTACGTCCATTCTAACTTTTCCCTGTCATCTCCAATACAGCACCAGCTGAGACATACCAGTGAAACAAAAAATTAGGGCGGGACTACCGCAGACAGGACCTTCCGACCAAAGGCTAAGTCCTCATCTGTCTGAACATCCAACCTAGAATGTTTAATAAAGGCATGTGGTCTTTTCCACACTGCAGCCATACATATTTGGTCTATGGATGCAGCAGCCTGCTCTGCCCAAGGAACAGACATTGCCTTGGTGGAGTGGGCTCTGAGGCCCTGGGGGCTGGCTTGTTAAGAGCTTTATAAGCCTCCATGATGGCTAAACGGATCCACCTAGATATAGCGCTCTTTGGCGCTTTTTTCCCCTTGTTACCACCCAGGAAATGAGGAAACAAATTCTTATATATATATTTTTTATTCTTTATTTATCCATTAGGGGTATGAGGAGGGGATACATCAAGATGGGAACATGGAAGAGGAGTAATTACCGTGGAAAACAATCAAACCATCAAAAGACAAAAGAAACCAATGACTGCTCTGTTGAGATATGCACAGTATGCCGTATCACATGAAATATAGATTTACACATTGGTAGGGTAAAATAAAGTGGTGGGGTGAAAGTAATCCAGTGGCATGGGGGGGGGGGGGGGGGATTGGTACTTTTTAGTGAAGGGCTGAAAGCCATGTACTCCGCAAATTCTGGTACTTCTGAATGTCTCCTCGTCTGTTTCTGATCTTTTCAAAGGAGCAGATAGCATTCACCTCGTTATACCATTCTAGAGCCGAGGGGTTTACGGTCTCTCCAATATCTGGGGATCAGAATTTTAGCTGCATTTATAAGGAACGAAAGAATTGAATTGTTCCTGATTAGGGAGCCCACTGTATCCAAGTTTACAAGGATGATCTCAGGGGAGAGAGAAACATTAATTCTGAAAATAAGACAAAGTATTCTTTGTATCTCCTCCCAGAAAGGGTGTAAAAGTGGCCAAGAGAACCAAATATGTGCATACAAGCCTATATTATTGAAGCCTCTCCTACAGAGGGGGGAATAATCTGGATAATTTTGTTTGTACCACATAGATACAATTTTATAGCTTAGTTCTTGGAACCTAGAGGAAGTTGATGTCGAGTTACGTAAGATTTTCTTTACCTCGTCTACAGTGAAAGTGATGCTTAACTCTTATCTCCCAGCGGTGGATAAATGTGGGTCATTGGTCATTCAGTGTCAGGGCATTATATAGTCTAAAAATTACATCTTTTAGTTTCATAATAACCCTCACAGGGGGTTCTTTAGAGAAAAGTCATATAACCGACAGCTTTTGTTAAACAATCCTTAGAACAAATAAACATGACACATAAGAGAACAAAAGGTTTCCCACTCATTATTATAGTTGCAATGGAATAGATCTTGTTTCTATTACAGGTGTTAATATCACCACCGTCTGATGTGTCTCAAGGAAATTTCTCCTACGAGGTCATCCCTCACTTATGATCATTTTGGAATATCTAGCCATGATGGGGTTTAGATCAAGGGAGGGCTTCAACCATTGAGATGATATATAAATCCTGGCCACCATACAGGTAAATTGGGGAAGTTTGTTAAAACTGGTTGGTCTGTCTGCCAGCAGGCACATCGAGGGGGTGAGAGGGAATATCTTGCCCAGAACTCTTGATACCAGGCTGACTAATCTCCATAGGAGGTCTCGCCAATGTGTGCAAAACGAAACCCAATGCTCCGCAGCCTTTAAAGCAGTTGGGGAGGTGGTGGGGGAGAGCCTGTGAATTGGGACGTGGTGAGTCCTGTGCAATATCTTATAAGATGTGTCGGCCAAAGTCACCTGGTGGCTTTCCTTGGCAATAAATGCACAGCAGTGGTGCCGTCTCGCAGTTGAAAGAGATATGTTCAGATCCTCCTCCCAGCACCTCATCAACGGGAGTTTATCATCATGTGAGGATTGATTTAGCTTATTATAGAGGAGAGAAATCGTTCCCGACTGAAGGGGTGACCTGACACACAGTCTCTCAAACTGAGTATTGGATATTTGGGAGTGCGGTTGGGAGAGGGTGGATTACAGGAAGCTATGTATCTGGTGAGCCTCCAGCCACAGGAGTATTTTTCTTTAATTTGCTGTGTAGTCATAAGTTTAGCCATCTGTTAGCTTGTTGGGGGAACAAGCTTGGTTGGGGAGGACAGGGTATAGTAGAGAGTGATTAGAGCTTAAGGAATACCTAAATCTATTACATTTCCATATTGTAAGGAGGTCGAAAGTGAGAGGCAAGAGGTGCTGTACTATCGAGGAGCTTTTTTATCCCAAAAGATAACCTCAGGTCCACCAGGAACACCAGGGAAGCCTCGATCTCTGCCCAATGGGGGGTTCTTGGGCCTAGAAATTACATTTTTAACAGATTGGGAGTTCCCGAATAGTTTGTGGAAAAGCAAGTTCTGGTCTGTGTCAATAATAGCTGAAGGGTAGATCAAGTTTGAGTGCCTAATAATGCGTAGATTTTCATCTTTGAAAGTGGTCTTCCCCAGGTGGTTTATGAACTAGGGGTATAGAGTTATTAATTATGAGACAATGGTATTGTAAGGACGCAAGATTAGTGTCTTGTGTAATTTTTCGTTTGAGTGCTCTAAATTTATTAGGGATTAGTAGGAGGAATGGAGTAAATCCGTTTATCCAAAGTATGTCTGTATTTTTTGCTTTTTGTGCCACATATTGAAGGTTAGCTGGGTAAAAGGATTTTGGATCTCTTTGAGTTTGACTTTATTGTATGGAGTGGACCACAGTAGAAATTCCCAATTATCATGTAAAGAGAGGAGTTCCAGCTCCACCCAAAGTTTGGGGCTTGCTTGGCAGGTCAAATCAACCAGAGGGTTCGGATGTGAAGCAGTTCTATAGGTTTCAAAGTCTGGAAGGCCAATGCCACCAAATCTTTTCGCTGTTCTAAGTGCTGCATATTTAACTCTATGGCCCTTCCCCTGCCATATGAATTTTGCTACAAGGTGTTTTAATTTGGTGAAGAACTTATGTGGGATCTCTATCGGGTTTGAAGCATAAAATTTTGTCAAGCAGATCATTTAAATTAGATTCTTCCTGCCAACCAGAAGATCATCAGGGAATTCAGAGATTAGATCTTTCTCAATTTTTCCCAGCAGGGGTACAAAATTTAAGTTGAAAAGATATATGTGAGATTCTGAGATTTCCTTACAACTAGATAACTAATTTGTTTACTTGCATTTTTAAAAAGGGGAAATTTTGGAAATTCCTGTCCAAGAACCCGAGTCTATATTTATGTTTAGCAATTCTGACTTGGAGAGGTTTAATTTAAAATTGGAAATTTGGCCAATTTTTTAAACTCTTGTAAAATGGAAGGGATTGAGGTTTTAGGCTGCCTGTCCATGGGTGTTGCGTTATCCAGCCGTGAATCTCCATCACGGGAGCCGGCAGACGGATCTCCACGGTCAGCCTATCTGACAGATAGGCTAACCGCGGAGAATCACAGCAATTCGCAGCATGCTGCGAATTGCCGGCCACGAGCAGAGAATCACAATGATTCTCTGCTTGTGGACAGGGGTGCGGCGCTTTCCATAGCAGCGTTATGGAAATCGTGCATTGCGTTCCCCGCGGCCAGGATTATCGCCGCAGAGAACGCAATTTAATAACGCCTGTGGACAGGCAGCCTTAGGATCTGTGAGGAAAAGCAGCATATCATTGGCGTAGGAGGCCGTTTTGTGCTCTCTGAATCACACCGTCTGAAGCTTTCCATAGCATTGCTATGGAAAGCGCTGGCCCCCTGTCCATGGGCGGAGAATCATTGCGATTCTCTGCTCGCAGACGGCAATTTGCAGCATGCTGCGAATTGCCCCGATTTCCGCGGTCAGCCTATCTATCAGATTAGGCTGACTGGCGGAGATTTGTCAGTGGCTCCCGTGGAGGAGCTCCACTGTGGGATACCGCAACGCCTGTGAACAGGGGGCCTTAATTTTGTTGTTATGTCTGATTTCTTTCAAGTGTCTCCATACCGAGTACAAACAAAAGAGGGGACGAAGGGCATCCCTGTCTAGTTCTGCTTTTGATCTGGACTGCAGTGGAGAGTTCAGCGTTTATTTTAATTTTGGCAGAGGGAGGGGTCTACAATGCCATGATCTTATCGATAAAAATGTCTGGGAAGCCAAATTTTTGAAGAAACATTTTGAGGAATGACCAGTCTACCCCATCATAAGCCTTTACCCCATCGGTGATTTGCTATAATGTGCTAAATGTTTCAGATTGAGTAATGTGGAGGGGTTACATTCTGCTTCTCTAGTTGGTAGGACGTCAGCTTGTCCTGGGTGGATTAGACTGGGCAGGATGGATTTCATTCTGTTGGCTAAAATCTTCAGGAAGTTTAACATCATTGTTAATTAATGAAATGGGCCTGTAACTATTGCATAAGGTGCCGTCTTTTCCCTCTTCGGGGATTAGCGTTATGTGAGCTGCCAGCGCTTCTTTTCGGAAAGACTTTCCATTGCCAATGGAATTAAAGTATTGTGCTAGATGAGGAGAAAGGGTTTCTTTGAAGGTTTTATATTATAGGGACCCAAAACTATCTGGGCCCAGGGTTTTCCCGTTCGGCGTTGCCTGAATACCTTCCTCCACCTCCTGAAGAGTAATTGGTTTATGGAATAGCTGTAATTGATTTGTGGGCATACGGGGAAGATTACCGAGTCCAGGAAGTCATGGATTCTCTGGGGTTTATCTGCTAATGACTCTATGGGGCTTTGGATATTATATAAACAGGTATAATACACAGATATAGCCAATGTTTTATAATGTAGCTTAGCATTTTTATCTTTGATTCTGGGAATAAACACTTTAGCATTATGATTTGTAATTAAGGATGCAAGTTTTTTTACTACATTTGTCAGAGAAAGCATAGTTATCGGTCATAGATATCTTGTGAAGAGGAGGTAATTTTCAGCTTTTTGGTTGAGGAGCTCTTTTAATTTAACCCTTTCCAATCCACTGTCTGACGTCTGAAGACATTATGATTTAAGGCTGTACAGCTCTGATGTTGGAACACGTCCGTCGGGGTTCTCTTACTGTATATTACCAGCCTCTCTGCTGTCGGAAGCCTATCCAACGTGTCACCTCATGCAGTACTGGCTTTAGCCAGCAGATAGCGCCGTTGTATAACAGCAGAAAAAGAGTAAGCCCCCTAGGAAAACCAGGATACAAATTGGATTGGAAAGGGTTAATACACAAGCTGGAAAGGTTATTTTTATGTTGTTGTGAATAAGGCTTTTTGTTGGAGGTTTCTATAAGTTTAATCTGTTCGAGGAGAGATGCAATTTCCCTCTATTTCTCTCTTTTCTTCCTTGCGCCCAGTTCAATGAATACACCTCTTATTACAGCCTTATGGGCCTCCCATAGTATAGGGGGTTTGATGGCTCCAGAGCGTTCTCCCTAAAATAACGCTATAGGCCCCTGTGAATACAATCAATATCATCTTTGTTTTTCATTAAATTATCATTAAATACCCATTTGCATGCTGACCTCCACTTGGGAGAGATAGACAATCTCAGGAAAATCGCGTCGGTGTCTGAGTGAAGAGTAGGGTCGTAGGGTGTTTTGGTGATGGTATCCAGCAGTGAGTGCGTGATGTACATATAATCCATTCATGTCTGGATTGCGCGCTCTCCATGGGTCCACAAAGTGGAGGTCGCAAAACAATTTCTTCCTTTTTTTCAATTTGGTGAAGAGGACGGCTGAAGAGACATTGGATGTATCTAAGGTGGGGTTGAGCGGAGTGTTGAAATCTCCGCCTTGGATGAGATAGCCCTCCAAAAACCTGTGCAATTGGTGAACGACTTTAGTGAAGAAGGAGTCTTAGTAGGCGTTGGGGGCGTAGCTATTAGCCAAGGTAAAAATCTTGTCACAGATTGTACCCTTGACAAAAATATACCTGCCCTCTGGGACCACATTGGTATTTAGCGATTTTTAGGTAAGGCTATGGCTACACCTCTTTGTCTTTTCAGTGGCGTGGAGGTGTTGAACAATTGGGGGAAGGATTTATTTTTAGTAATAGGGGTGTAATTCTTTTTGGAAGAAGAGAATATCCACACCTTGTTTCTCTAAGTAATGTAATGTTTGTCTCTTTTTGTGGTATATTAATACCCTTCACATTGAATGAGGCTAAGTGCAGGTCAGCCATATGTAAGATTATGGGGAGTACGGCATCATCAGAACCGGTCCAAAACAAAACACGGGAAAAACGCAAAACTATAACAACCGGCCGTTGCTGGCCCGACGTTAAACAGATATATTACAAACTTTTACTGCTGGACCAGATTTTAGGGACGGAGTCCTATCTGCTGCCAGATTATAGAGCGGGGATTAGAAGCTCGAGGGGACGTGGAACGGCAGGATGAATCCAGGTCTCCCAGCATAGCCTGCTGCCTGCAAGGGAATAATTAGTAGAAAGCAGACGCGGATAAACATACCATGTTTCCCGGGAAATAGGTCCTACCCCGATAGTAAGACCTATCTGTTTTTTGAAATATAAGGCCTCCCCCAAAAATAGGACCAAGCTCAGGTGCCCCAAAAATTACAAAAGTCGATACTCACCTGGTCCGCGGAGCCTCGATGGTCTGTGGCTGTGGCGGCGCTGCGGCAAGCGGCTGAGTCCTCCCGTTTGTCTGCTCAGTTTCTGCTGGTGACGGTGCTTTGAATACCCCGCCTTCAGCAGAGCGAGCCCTGTGATTGGCTAATCGCAGCGCCATCTGCCAATCACAGCCGGCACTTCATGAGGCAATCACAGCCATTCAGTGGATGACATTACTGAATGGCTGTGATTGGCTCATCGAGTGCCGGCTGTAATTTGCTGGTGGTGCTGTGATTAGCCAATCACAGCGCTCGTTTTGCTAGAGGCGGGGTATTCAAAGCCCCGTCGCCAGAAAGAAGTTGAGCAGGCAGACAGGGAGGACACTTGCCGCAGCGCCACTGGAGACCATCGGGACGCCACAGACCAGGTAAGTATAAGACCCCCCAAAAATAAGACACTGTCTCATTTTCGTGGAAACACGGTATAACAATGGAATTGAAGATGAGTGATTCTGCCGAACAATGCCACACAGCAAGCCTAAATCACTAGGGAACCTTCTTCTAAGTGTTTGTATCCGTGATGAGGGTATGAGATGTGTTAGTTTTGCACAGTGTTAACGATGACCAGGTCTCACAAGTTGAAAGGGCGGGTATATTTAGCAGGTCCTTAGCTGTGGTCCAGTTGGGGATTTGAATATGGCCTAAGTCTAATTTAGCTAAGACATGAGGAAGATCTTCTGGGGTTCTGATGGTCCAGGTTTTGTTGCGACCAGATGTCGTCAAGCTGAAGAGGAACATCCATTTGTAGGGTATAGCTTTCTCCTCAGAGCTCCAGTAAGGGGTTGAAGCTGTCCTCCTAATTCAGCGGTCAATTTGGATAGATCTTGGGATATTAAGATCGCTCTCTCAGCATATTTTTAGCCAATCCGGCGTTGTAGAGAATCTCCTCCTTGACTTTAAAGCTCTGAAGGCAGCATAAAATGTCTCTTGGTTTATCTGCATGGATTGATCTTGGCCTGAACACTCAGTCAGCTCTTTCTAAGTCCAGGTAATGGTTATGGGATTTGCCCAAAAGCTCGTTGAAGATGGCAGTTAGAACCCCTGGTATGTCTTTATCTAGGACAGCTTCCGGAACTCCTCTAACTTAGATGTGGTTTCTTCTTGAGCCATTTGTAATTTATGGAAGTAGGACTCCGTGATAATCGATGAAGATCTCTGTCACTCTCTTGGAGTGGTTGACCACCCGAGTATACCTGTCCTCCAGGGTTTGCACTCTTGTATATATTTGTTTGACATCTTTTCTCAGCTCCTCTTTGATTGTGTGAATTCTTTGAATAAGTCTTACACAATCTTTGGTTGGCGAGGCCTTAATGGAATCTCTTATTCCAGAGTAGTCTTGTGCTTGAGCCTCTTCTTCAAGATCGCTATCTGAGTCAGAGGTCGCGCTAGTAGAGATGTGGATTTGTCTTCTTCTTCTATGTTCCTTGTTCTCATGGGTTTCGGATTTTCACGTGAGTTTTTGATGAGTTTTTCATTTTCCAGAAATCTGTTGGCGTTTTAGTATTTTTGTTTGCTTCACGATTGGCAGTTCTAGTATTTCCCACATTCCGCTGTTTTCGGATGTCACTAGGCTGCGGGAGAGGTAGATCTTATTTGTTCACATTAGTAAGTTATCTTATGGTTGTTTTTCGGAGTTTAGCAAGGTCATAGCAGAGCAAATTGTATATGATGGGCTGGGAGGTTGATACTTTTAGTGTTATTGGTTGAGAATTTCGTCTTGCTTGTAGGTGTGGAAATTTTCTTTTTAGAAAGTTAAATTAAATATGTAGAAATGCTTTAGAGAATCAATACGTAGTGAATTACTGTAAATATTGTTTTCGCCACTAGGTGGTGATAGTCAACAATATGGAGTTTGTGCCTAGCAGTGTTGAGTTTGTTGAGTATGTTCTGAAGTGACGCTGAGCAGTAGAGTTCAGGCCCTTCTGTCTGACAGGTATCAGGCTTTATAAGATGCAGGGGCGCTGTCTCCCCAATGTAATGTGCTGCTGCTGGGATGTACTGGGTGATCGCAACATGGTGGTCTTAAGTGGCTTCTGAAGCTGCCAGCTCCAACAGTGAGGACATGGCTTCCTGCCTGTAGGTTGCTAGCCCCTTCCTACATGCCCTAACATTCCCAGCTGGGTCTCTGTATATGGATAGCACTGAGCAGCAGGGCTAAGGGCTCCAGTGGGGGCTCTTTTAGATCATGCACTTCCTGTCTGGGTCCCTCTGATGAGCACCCCAACAGAAGGCTGCTGTGTGATGCCAGAGGTGCTGCAGCAGCTTCCCTCACTCTGCCACCTAATCCCTGGACGGAGGTGCTTTGACTGAACCCCTTATCCCCTTTCTTCTTCCACACCTTCGGGCCCTGTCCTCCAGGACATCAAGATGGCGGCTGCCCTTTGGGAAAGTGCAGTTTGTTGCTGGCTCAGAGAAGTGCACAGAGTATGGCACCTTGCAGCCACTGGTTCCAGAGGGCAGAAGGGCCCAGAGGTCCAATGATGCAGGGACCAGATCCCTTGTGGAGAGACGCACCGGACTGCAGACTGCCGGCGGCGGCGGGTATGACGGGAGATGCAGCTCACACAGCACCATGATCTGCTCTCTCAGAGGCAGTGGGATTACCATGCGGCACCGCTGCGCTGTCCTGGTAGCGTGAGATGGATGCGCTAGGTACTTCCAGCCATGGAATGAGGGACGATGAACAGGCCGGACTAGGCCACAAACCAATCACCCATGCTGCAGTGGAGTGGATTCCCTGCGGGCCTCCCCAGAGGCACAATAGTGTGTCCGGAGGGCACAGAATTTGATTGAAAAAAAAAAAAAAGGCTTAATGGCGGAGCTCTGCAGCGTGCGTCTTCTTCTCTCGGGTGCCAGGCCATGCCCCCCTTATCTTTTTTTCTACTGCCTTGTGGAATTAATATACTGTAAGACAGACTTTCTGACATCCAGGCAATGGGAGGTCCGCTCCTTGTCATTCTTTGGATTACCACAGAATGAAGGAACTACTATATCCTGGGATTTGTGGAATTGTGATACCCTCTTTGGTAAGAAGGAGGGGTCTAATCTGAACACAGAGGTTAGACTGACAAGGCCTGGAGTTCACCAACCCTACAAGCTGTAGTGATGGCTACCAGAAAGATGGTTTCAAGAGTTAAATACTTTATTGATATTAAATCTAGAGGTTCAAAAGGAGGACCTGAAAGTGCTGAAAGAACCCAGTTTAGGTTCCAAGGAGATTAGAGGCTTTAGTCTATCTAGAAATCTAGAGACCCAATTCACCTCTGATAACCTAGTATTATAGAAAGCTCTAAGGGCTGCCACCTGTACCCATAATGTGCTGGGCGAGAGACCCAGATCCAACCCTTCTTGTAAGAACTCCAGGATTACCGCCATATCTGGAGATGAAAAGCGCAGACGTCTCTTCTCACACCAGGAAGCATAGAATCTTCCATACCTTTAACTAGATGTTATTAGCTGAATCCTTCCTACCAGATAATACCGTATCCACCACCTTGACTGAATAACCCTTGCCTAGTAAGATGGACTTTTCAACAGCCGGGCCGACAGATGCAGGACTGCTACATTCTGGTGCCTTAGGGGACCTTGTGTCAGGAGATCTTTGCGGGATGGTAGGAGTATAGGATCGCTCACCCTGACCCCAATTCTGTACTACAGCATCTATGGCCACCGGATGGTCTCCTGGGCTGAGGGAAAAGAGGATTTTTACTCAGATTCTTCCTGGTGGCAACATGATCTATCTGGGGAACCCCCCACCTGAGCACTATATCCTGGAAGATTTTTTTGCGAAAGGGACCATTCTCCTGGATCTAGACGTTGGCGACTGAAGAAATCCGCCGCAATGTTTTGAGCACCCCTCAGCTGGGTTGCTGATATTGACCAAATATGATGCTTTGCAGTGATGCATTAGCAATGACGGGCGTCATTGTCCGCGGCCCTGAAGATAAGATTGGTTGGGGTTAATGAGGAAGTTCTTCCCCTGACCTCCCTTCGGACGCTCCAGTGGCCTGTCTTACCTTTACACCCATAAGTCTCTTGTCTTGGGCCACAAAAAGTGCTTTCTTCCTGTGCAGTTTTCCTTCCAGAAACCCCCCATTCTTTATCCGCAGCCTTCTCTAAAATCCTAGAGGAACCGACCATGAAATGGCAGAGAACGTAACTCGCCCTTAAAAGGCTGCGTCCCCAGACCTTGTTTTTAGCCAGAGCACTCTTCTGGCAGGATTGGATAAGGGGTGGACCTCGCTGCCAGCTTCATGGTCTGAGCGGCAGAGTCCGCCAGAAAGCTTGTTACCATTTTAAGTATCGGCAACAGATCTAATATCTGTTCCCGCAGCGTTTTGACCAGCTGACCGAGCCAAACATGCTGGGTTGTGGTCACACACATGGCTGCAACACCGGCCCTGAGCAGAGCTGCCGCTGCCTCTTGGGTCTTCAGAAGGAGGCTTAATGTCAGGGACGGGTCTAGATACCTTGGCCACCTGCATGTCCACCTTGGACACGGTATCCCAATCTGTACAAACAGCGCCGCCATAGCTGTATAGCTGCCCCCATGTTGGGTCGATTCTACTCTCTCCTGATCTTTTGTATGTTCCTATGAACAACAACCAGACACCTTCCTCAGAGTCTCTGCTACCAGGTAGTAGTAGATGTGGAGAGGTCAGTCACTCAGCAGTCGCAGCCAGTACGGGGGGGGCTTCAGTCACTAGACTCCTCTTAGTAAGGCAGCGCCACAGGCCGCCTTCTCACAAGGATTGGACAATCTGCCGCAGTCCTGAGGTTACAGCACTGACTTCTGTCTTCTCTTGGTCCCTTTCTGAATCTGTCACTATCCCGTGCCTTTCCTGACGGCGCTGCCGCATCGCTGTGACATCAGCACATCACCCACGTGCCCAATCCACCCCCCCGATGTAGCCGCGTGATGACACGAACCGGCCGACGGACTAGGGTTGCCACCTTTGTCATGAAAAAATACCGGCCATGGTAAAAAGGGCATGTCTCGGGGGCGTTGCTCATCGCAGGACCGAAATTTCATTCTGCGGATGCGTGACGGCTGTGGACAGGGGGCCATAAAGGATTACACATTGGCGAGCGTGACTAAAGGACTGACTGACTAAATGAGGGACAGACGGACTAAAGGACTGACTAAATGAGGGACAGACTGACTAAAGGACTGACTAAGAGACTGACTAGCTAAGTGCCGCAGGTTTTGAAGCAGTGCTTTCCCGGCAAAAATCTTGCGGTTTTTCGCTGCGGCCAAACCACAAGATTTCCTCCCAGAATACGCCATGAGGGAACCCAGCCCTACTATGCAAATCTGTAATGCAAACCCTGCATGTACCGGAACAAGGCAAATACAAGGTCAAGATCTGCTCTCCGCCATCACCAATAACCACCTTCAATGCATGGCATCATCTGCCATAGGCTCGCTGCACGCGGGCGGATTTCCCGCAGAATTTCCGCCCATGCCCGCCTGCATAGGATGGCATTACAAAACGCAATCCTATGCAGACGGACGCGATTTGCCCACGTGAAAATACACACAACAAACAAATCCCGGCATGTTCTATTTCTGCGCAGGTCTCGCTGAGGCCCGCATAGAAATGTCACTCCTGCCGCTCCGGCTGTGCTCCGCGCATTTCTGGGCGGCAGCCGTCACATCACAGAGCAGAGCAGACGTGGAAGAAGGTGAGCCGCACTTGTCACTGCAGGGGTGCGGTTCGGATCCGGCTGCGAGAATTCTCACAGTGGGATCCGACCCAGCGGTCTGCAGGAGGCCATACTGATAAAAAAGCCAATGATGTACCGGCAGAAGTGCTGTGCCTTCTGATGTCCGAGTGATGGATGGGGACATGCGCTGCGGATGTGCATGGGCTGCTGCTGACCGGTGCACACGGCTGGGGATCTACACAGGGGCTCTGTGCAGGGCTAATTAATGACTACCTTGTTCCATCCAGCAATGGCTGTGACTGTGCTGCACGGCAGCTGTTGTCTATTACAATGGAGCACCGACACTCAGTAGCACAGCACCTATACATCATCGCTATAGGGGGGCATACAGCCTGCCTCTGGCACTAGACGCAGCAGTTACGCAGGGATGATGGCAGCAGCGGCTGGCAGCAATTTACCAGGGAGTCCTCGGCCATGGAGCCATGAAGAGGAGGATTCCCAGTGCACAGTGCAGGGCCAGGCTGTGGATGATTGGCCAGCCAGCGCCGGCGTCAGCCAATGAAGCTGGCGCTGGGTTAACCAATCACAGCCATTCAATGACATCATTAAATGGCTGCGATTGGTTAACCAAGTGCTGGCTTCTAATTGGCTGAAGCCAGCACAGGCTAGCCAATCAGAGCCTTATTTTTGCTGGAGGCAGGGAATTCAAGCCCCACTTCCGGAAAGGATTGAAAAATACTGGCCTTTAATGGGTCCGGAAAAAAAATTACCGGCACCGGGTGGGTGGCAACCCTACGATGGACACAGGTCGGGCCGGACACCACACACCGCCGAGACCCGGGACACAAAGTGAGCGGGAGGGGAGACCACAGGCGCAGCGCCACACTTAGCCCCTCTTACACGAGGGTCCGTGGTGGGAAGCAGACCGGCCTGTGAGGGCTACCATCTTACCGTGTCTGGCCGGAGGAGACGATCCAGGAAGGGAGAGCTGATCTCTTCCCAGCCACTCCGATCCAGCACAACTTAATGATGGGAACCCCAGAGAGCACCCAGAACCTAACGGACGACAGGAAATACTGAGGAAGGGGGAGCGTTAAACCCCTTGGTGTGTTCCTGTCCTATCAGTGAAGATCATCTCAGCTGGTGCCGTCGTAGAGACGAGAGGGAATGTAACTTCCCCACTCACTGAGCATTATGTAGCCTGGAAAGGAGAAAGCAGAAGTGTTTATAAACTGCTTCTACCTTCTCCTCCGGGTCCTTGGCAGTGACTAACAGCTGAGCACCCAACCAACTCCAGCTGCATTGTAGGAGCAGGAGTGAAAATCCTGCACCATTTTTTTTACGATCGGCCGGGATTAAAGCCCAGGACCAAGCGCCATATATTTACTGTGCTTAGTCCCTAAGGGGTTAAAGCGAGACTGACATGAAACAACCCTCCTGCATACCACTCACCGGCACCCACCTTGTAGCTGTGTAGTCAGCTGGAAGTAAACGGCGGCACCAGAGACAGTGGTCCTCTCTACCAGCACGTAATACCAGTGCTGCCACAAGGGCAGAGCCTGAAGCAGCTGGCACATCGGCGGCGTAGCGCAGTCCTGGCTGGAAGAGTTGTGCAAGGGGGGAGCTTTGGCACGGAGCCTCAGCAGAAGAGGACAATTCTCAACAGATCGCTGACCGATGCGACAGCCGAGGAGCCGGACCCTCAGCCCCGAGGTAAACTGAGGAACGAAGACCCTGCAATAAGAGGCATACCTTTAATATCTGCCATCCCCCATTCTTGCATGAGGACAGGATGTGGGCAGATCTCAGCTGCCCTCTGCCACCGCACGCTCATCACTAACCCTCCAATTATACACCCATGACTCTCCTGTCCGCTACCGGCATGCCGAGATGGTTCTTGCTACCGGTGTTCCTTTTAGGGTGGATTCACTTGTAGCAGAATTGGTGCAAATTCTCTGAAGCAGAAAATCTGCACCAATTCTGCATTGTTGGCATGGATTATGGCTTGGACCCAGCTGCAGATCCGCAGATTATTTTAGCCCATGCACAATGGCGGTGCTCTCACCTCCAAATCCGGATCACTCACTGCCAGCACCAAGAGCCCACCCCGCTATCCAGCATTCACTACTGAGCGCCGTTGGTCAGGTTTTGTGCAGGTGAGCTGCTGTCACCAGGGGAGAGATGCTGGTGCTCAGTAGCGGTTGCCGGATGACGGTGTGCGCTGCGCTCTTGATGCTGGTGGTGAGCAGGGTGAAATCATCTGCAGACCCACAGCTGAGTCCATTTATGCGGATTTTATGGCAGGTTTTGATGCGGAATGGACACGGATTTAGGTGTGGATTCCTCTATGTGTGACTGTAACCTTACGGTGCATGAGGATTTGGTTGCACACCGGCACCGAGCGCACGGACAGGTTCTTGGAGATGACGCTCTGTTGGGTGACAGCTTCGCTAGCTCACAACCACTCCCGCTACACACGACAGTGGCACTTACTTGTAGAGCGCCAAGCGATTGTGAGCCGGCAGCATCTGCTCTGTGATGTATCCCGGGTATAAGACGGGCACCGCGACTGCCCTCTGCACAATGAGCTGTGGCTGGAACAGATACTGACACTCATCGTGAAGCCCCTGAAAGAGACAGAAAAATGGACGTCATCCACCAGAAAGAATACAGACACATACATGGACAAACAATGCCCCATCTGGTTACTAGCAACCAGATTGTGAGACAGGACTCGGCAGCCGCTTCCATAGCAGAGCGTCTGTGCACTTCGGGACTACAAGACTCTGATAGTAGATGGCAGTGCTCTTAGCATTCCTTATCCCAGGTCACCTGGACACATAACTACAGGATCGCCCGGGACAAAGTGGCGACCCTCTAATGGAAAAGAAAACCCTAAATAGGCAAGGACGTCCAGACAAGATGAAAGAAACGTTCGTGGTGCTGACCGAAACCATATAATGTGTGACGGGACACTACAGTATGTCATTTCTAGAGGAGCCAAGAAGACACACGGCACCTTGATTGTTATCTTTCCTTCGTCCTTTGGAAGGTGCGCGGCCAGGAACCAGTCTCCTGGGAGAGGACTGGTGATGTTGAATACCCCTGTGGTTCGGTTTGGAAGAGTCCAGGTAAGAGTAAGAGTAAATGACCCCGGAACGGCTGTCTCTCCAGGAAAGTGGGCACTTAGGGGGTTAATCACAGGGGGAGCTCCAGGTCGAAAGTAACTGTAAACATAAAAAAAGGACATATAAGACTTAAGGGGTTCACATAAAAAACATCTAACAGTCAATGTAACCAGTCAGCCAATCCATCCATAACTCGTACACAGCACCTCTGCAGGCAGACAGCAGGACGATGGCCAGGGGATCTGCCTCCATTACCCTGGCAATGTCCCCTGCTGAAGTTACCCACACCCCCGTATGAGCCAATAGTGTGCACCAAGGAGCAGCCGAGCGGTGAAGTGGGGGATCTCATAGAAGCTCGAGAACCATCGGAGCCCGGTTACCAAACTCACCGCCAAGGTTAACACCGAGCTTTAGAGACAGTTGTTTTCGAGAATCACAGAGTCGAGCTCTCATAGCAGTTCTACTTGTAATTGCCCCTTTCTTGGTGTTACATGCAATAGAGAACAATGTATTCCTAAAAACAATACTCCAAAACTCAGCAGGGCAAGAACCATTCCAAGTTGTATCCAGGAAATAGTCCACATTGTTTTGGGAAGACTATGCAACTGATGGTCAACGTGTCTGGGGCACTGCTCACTGATCTAGTAGTACTACAGAATGTCATCTACCGTCACTTACACAGTGATGCTGCGGTCAGGACAGTTGTCACCAAACGTTCCCCCCTGCTCCTTGAAGGTAATGAGATTCCAAACAGCAATGACTGTGTCTTCTGGGATGTGGAAGTGGAAAAGCTCAACGCTACCAACAGAGCGGAAAGGGTTCAATTTCCGGGGGGTTCGAGTAAAGTAATCCGTCACAAAGAGACTATCTGTAAAGAGAGTACAGCAGACTTGAGAGGTTGTGTAGAAGAAAATGGCTCATGGCTCAAAGGGGAAGAAAAAACAAACATCAGAATCAGAAGGCCAAGGAGACTATCAAACTCAAAATAAGGGTGACAGAGGTCAATAAGTATAGGCCACACATTTATGAAAAGGCAACACATGATAGACACCCTTAAATGTGTTACAGGAGGAGAGAAGGGAGAGAAGAAACCTGATGGAAACCTTTATATATGTTACAGGAGGAGAGAAGGGAGCAGAGGGCATGATGGAAACCTTTATATATATTACAGGAGGAGAGAAGGGAGAGGAGGACATGATGGAAACCATTATATATATTACAGGAGGAGAGAAGGGAGAGGAGGGACATGATGGAAACCTTTATATATGTTACAGGAGGAGAGAAGGGAGAGGAGGGCATGATGGAAACCTTTATATATGTTACAGGAGGAGAGAAGGGAGAGGAGGGACATGATGGAAACCTTTATATATGTTACAGGAGTGTTGCAGCCGTCCTGAGGTTCCCACCTTGCTGTCAGGCCCACCAGGGTTTAGTAGCATTCCTACCTCTCCTGGAGCTGAAAGGTGTGGTAGTGACAAGATTAATGTCAGTCAGCACCTGGAGTTAAGTAGCTCTGCTGCTATTTAAGCAGGGCTAACTGTTACTCCTGTGCTGGTCAATGATTCTCTGCAGTTCCATGTTGGACAGCGACGGAGCAACACACTGTGGTGGAAGCTCTGCTGGATAAGCTAAGTTCTTTGCTGTTTTGTTTGGTTTTGTTCTCCTTTTGTTTTGCGCTAGGGCTCCCAGTTAGGAACTGGTCAGTGGCCCAGGTTCGAGTGTGGGCTCGCACTTTTCAGCGCAGTTAGTCTGCTGAGTAGGCAGGGTCCCCTCCTGGGTTAGGGAACGATAGGGAGAGCATTCCCCTTTAGTTTTTGTTTTCCTTTTTGCACAGTTGTGCCTGCGATTTATGTTATTGTGGTTGCACGTTATTGAACGCAACAGATTGACCAGCCCTTACCTACTCAGGGAGATTCTGTGCTGTTACTATGAATCCCCTTGAGGTTTTGTCGCACCAGCTTGGCACGCTGGCTGCGGATCTCGCTGAGATAAAACAGCGACAAACTGCGCTGCAGGTTCCCAGCAAGGAACCAAAAATTGAGCTACCCGACCGTTTTTCTGGGGACAGGCAGAAATTCGGATCCTTTAGGGATGCCTGTAAGCTCTACTTTAGACTGCGTCCGGTGTCTTCAGGGGACAACGCCCAGAAGGTAGGCATTGTCATGTCCAGACTGCAGGGGGCGCCGCAGGCATGGGCTTTTTCATTACCCCCAACGTCTGAGGCCTTGGACTTGGTGGATGACTTTTTTGCTGCACTGGGTCTAATCTATGACGACCCAGACAAGATATCGGTGGCTGAAGGGAATATCAGATGTTTACGACAGGGAGCCTCCTCTGTCGAAGATTATTGTGCTGGGTTTCGACGCTGGGCAGCAGAAACCCAGTGGAATGACCCTGCTTTAAAGAGCCAGTTCCATCGGGGTCTATCCAATAAAATCAAGAATGTACTGGTGCGTTATCCAGTACCCCGCAGCCTTGATGAGGCCATGTCTCTGGCTATCAAAGCTGGGAGACGGATCAGGGAGAGACATCAGGAATTCTCCACAGTTTCTGGCTTCTTATCAGCAGATGTGGAGGAGCCCATGCAGTTGGGGTCTCTGGCTGCCAGGGCTAGGAGTGGGAACAAAGTACAGTGTAAAGGTTGATGCTTTTCCTGTAACCGCATTGGTCGCATGGCTCAGTGTTGTCCCCGTCATAATTGCCAGCCAGGACTTGATGACCGGGAGATTACTGAGGGGGGGCCCCTCTAGGCCATCAAATAGCCTGGATATCACCCTCCAGACTGGTGCTTCCTGCTGAGATCCTGTCTGATAGGGTGGGCAACCCCATAAGAGTCCATCTGGATTGTGGAGCTAGTATTAATTTAATACATCGGGAGACGGTCAGACGTTTAGGCTTAGAGATGAAGGCTCTGGATTCTCCCATTCCCGTATCCGCCATTGATGCCGCTCCACTATCGCAGAGAAGCCTGAGGTTTTGTGTGCCTAACGTCCGTTTAAAAATTGGGCTGTTCCACATGGAGATTATAACATTATATGTCATAGAATCCCTCCCTTCGCAAGTAGTCTTGGGGCTGCCTTGGCTACGTCTACACAACCCGGTAGTAGACTGGGAGAAGGGGGGCATTGTTAAATGGAGCCCTAGGTGTTTGTCTGGTTGCATTTCGGTCGATCGAGCTTCTATTCAGGCAGAAGAGCTGCCAGAAGTCATCGCCGACCTCTCTGATGTGTATTCCCCAGTGGGGGCAGGCAAATTACCACTGCACAGTCAGGGAGATTGTGCTATTAAACTTCTCCCTGACTACGAGTTCCCCAGGAGCCGCATACCCCCTCCTGAGAGACTGACGCTCAAAGCTTATACCCAAGAGGGTTTTAAGATGGATCCTGAGAGGGTTCAGAAACGGAAGAAGCATGTGGCTACGGTTCCGGCACTGGGGCAGCCGGATTCTTCTGGGCCTATTATGGCCGAGGTCCAGAGAGAGTTACGGCGAGCAGTTCAGCGGAGAGAGCGAGTTGCTAACAGTCACGGGGCCGGAATTCCGTGTTGGAGACTTGGTTTGGTTGTCTACCAGAAATATAAAACCCAAACAACCATCCGCTAAACTGGGCCCGCGATTTATCGGTCCGTTTAAAATAATTGAGAAGACTAACGCGGTGGCCTTCCTGTTAGAAGTTCCCAGGGCGATGAAAATTAACAATGTTTTCCACAAATCTCTGCTCAAAAGATTCATCGATCCTGGGAATGACCCTCCAACCCCGGCTCCTGTGCTAACGTATGGGGAGGAGCAGTTGGTAATAAGTCACATTTTGGACTCCCGCCGAGTCAAAAAATTTCACAGATCAAACCCTGGTCGTCCTGATCTTGAGGGTCCTGGGGCCCCTCCTAGAAGGGGAGGTACTGTTGCAGCCGTACTGAGGTTCCCACCTTGCTGTCAGGCCCACCAGGGTTTAGTAGCATTCCTACCTCTCCTGGAGCTGAGAGGTGTGGTAGTGACAAGATTAATGTCAGTCAGCACCTGGAGTTAAGTAGCTCTGCTGCTATTTAAGCAGGGCTAACTGTTACTCCTGTGCTGGTCAATGATTCTCTGCAGTTCCATGTTGGACAGCGACGGAGCAACACACTGTGGTGGAAGCTCTGCTGGCTAAGCTAAGTTCTTTGCTGTTTTGTTTGGTTTTGTTCTCCTTTTGTTTTCCGCTAGGCCTCCCAGTTAGGTTTACTGCAAGGACCTTTTAAGCTAGTAGATTTAAAATATAATTTTTATTAAGTAACTAAATTTAAAAAGAACAAAACACACATATAGACGATTAGATGAGGAATTATGATGCAAAGGTCACCTCTATATGTTGACCAATGAAGTTTGAGTCAAACAATGAGGCTCAACTTATAATACAAGGAATACCTGCCACTTATGTGTTATGACCAATAAGGTTTGAGTCATGCGAAATGGCTCAATTGATGTTAATATTGGTCGACTAACACAAAAAAGGAAATTTATAATCCAATATGAGTCAGATCATGAGATTAGTCTGACAACTAAGCTTGTATTTTTGTGATGGAAAAAACTAACACGCCATGATTTTACTCATAAAGAAAAAGCGCGTTACCCTACGCGTTTCCCCCACCTAGTGGGTTCTTCAGGGGTCTCAATACGCTAGTCCCAATTGATGTATTGGGTAGTGGCTAAGAGATTAATTATCAATAAGATCTATTGCATGTCCTGGATTGATAGACCTGGACTTAGCAGTCTCCAAAGTTAAATCTGTCAGAGAATAAGGCAGACAGAAAGTGCAGTCAATTAGCTGCACTATCTTCTCGGACAGATGACAAAAATGACCCAGGGCATAATAGCAACTATGGTCGTTTAGAAAACATCACTATCCTCCAAGTACAAGATTGGGGCTGAATAATAAGCCCCAAAACAGAAAAGCCGTGCGATGTAATCAAGACATGCTGTCAGTCCACCACTAGGACTGACATGCCGCCGTTTTTTTCTTTTATTTGATTTCAGTTCTTTGTCCTTATATAGGGGTCAGCTCCCTTAAAGCAATCTTCTTAGGTAGCATTTATCTGCTAACCTGCCTATCCGTAATGGCATTTATTTGCTAGGTAGCTGGCCAAAAAATCTTCAGGACTCTAGGGACTGCATATCTTGATTACATCGCACGGCTTTTCTGTTTTGGGGCTTATTATTCAGCCCCAATCTTGTACTTGGAGGATAGTGATGTTCTCTAAACGACCATAGTTGCTATTATGCCCTGGGTCATTTTTGTCATCTGTCCGAGAAGATAGTGCAGCTAATTGACTGCACTTTCTGTCTGCCTTATTCTCTGACAGATTTAACTTTGGAGACTGCTAAGTCCAGGTCTATCAATCCAGGACATGCAATAGATCTTATTGATAATTAATCTCTTAGCCACTACCCAATACATCAATTGGGACTAGCGTATTGAGACCCCTGAAGAACCCACTAGGTGGGGGAAACGCGTAGGGTAACGCGCTTTTTCTTTGAGTAAAATCATGGCGTGTTAGTTTTTTCCATCACAAAAATACACGCTTAGTTGTCAGACTAATCTCATGATCTGACTCATATTGGATTATAAATTTCCTTTTTTGTGTTAGTCGACCAATATTAACATCAATTGAGCCATTCCGCATGACTCAAACCTTATTGGTCATAACACATAAGTGGCAGGTATTCCTTGTATTATAAGTTGAGCCTCATTGTTTGACTCAAACTTCATTGGTCACCATATAGAGGTGACCTTTGCATCATAATTCCTCATCTAATCGTCTACATATGTGTGTTTTTGTTCTTCTTTTTAAATTTAGTTACTTAATAAAAATTATATTTTAAATCTACTAGCTTAAAAGGTCCTTGCAGTAAACCTCTTGTAGTCTGAACTTGGACTTTACTGCCCTTGTAAAAAAAAAGGCCTCCCAGTTAGGGACTGGTCAGTGGCCCAGGTTCGAGTGTGGGCTCGCACTTTTCAGCGCGGTTAGTCTGCCGAGTAGGCAGGGTCCCCTCCCGGGTTAGGGGACGATAGGGAGAGCATTCCCCTTTAGTTTTTGGTTTTCATTTTTGCACAGTTGTGCCTGTGATTTATGCTATTGTGGTTGCACGTTATTGAACGCAACAAGGAGGAGAGGAGGGCGAGGAGGACATGATGGAAACCTTTATATATGTTACAGGAGGAGAAAAGGGAGATGGAGGACATGATGGAAACCTATATATATATATATATCACAGGAGGAGAGAACGGAGAGGAGGACATGATGGAAACCTTTATATATGTTACAGGAGGAGAAAAGGGAATGGGAGGACATGATGGAAACCTTTATATATGTTACAGGAGGAGAAAAGGGAGAGGGAGGACATGATGGAAACCTTTATATATGTTACAGGAGGAGAAAAGGGAGATGGAGGACATGATGGAAACCTATATATATATATATATATATATATATATCACAGGAGGAGAGAACGGAGAGGAGGACATGATGGAAACCTTTATATATGTTACAGGAGAAAAGAAGGGAGAGGAGGACATGATGAAAACATATATATATATATATATATATATATATATATCACAGGAAGAGAGAGGACTTGATGGAAACCTTTATACATGTTACAGGAGGAGAGAACGGAGAGGAGGACATGATGGAAACCTTTATACATGTTACAGGAGGAGAGAATGGAGCAGAGGACATAATGGAAACCTTTATATATATATATATATATATATATCTATCTCTATCTATATATATATATATATATATCTATCACAGGAGGAGAGAAGGGAGGGGAGGACGTGGTGGAAACCTTTTATATATGTTACAGGAGAAGAGAAGGGAGAGGAGGACATGATGGAAACCTTTTTTATATACTACAGGAGGAGAGAAGGGAGAGGGGGACATGATGGAAACTATTATATATGTTACAGGATGAGAGAAGGGAGAGGAGGGACATGATGGAAACCTTTATATATGTTACAGGAGGAGAGGAAGGATAGGAGGACATGATGGAAACCTTTACATATGTTACAGGAGGAGAGAAGGGAGAGGAGGACATGATGGAAACCTTTATATATGTTACAGGAGGGTTAGAAGGAAGGGGAGGACATGATTGAAACCTTTATATATGTTACAGGAGGAGAGAAGGACATGATGGAAACCTTTATATATGTTACAGGAGGAGAGAAGGGAGAGGGGCGACATGATGGAAACCTTTATACATGTTACAGGAGGAGAGAAGGGAGAGGGGCGACATGATGGAAACCTTTGTATATTACAGGAGAAGAGAAAGGAGAGGAGGACATGATGGAAACCTTTATATATGTTACAGGAGGAGAGAAGAGAGAGGAGGACATGATGGAAACCTTTATATATGTTACAAGAGGAGAGAAGGACATGATGGAAACCTTTTTTATATACTACAGGAGGAGAGAAGGGAGAGGGGGACATGATGGAAACTATTATATATGTTACAGGATGAGAGAAGGGAGAGGAGGACATGATGGAAACCTTTATATATGTTACAGGAGGAGAGGAAGGATAGGAGGACATGATGGAAACCTTTACATATGTTACAGGAGGAGAGGAGGACATGATGGAAACCTTTATATATGTTACAGGAGGAGAGAAGGGAGAGGAGGAATATGATGGAAACCTTTATATATGTTACAGGAGGAGACAAGGGAGAGGAGGACAGGATGGAAACCTTTATATATGTTACAGGAGGGTTAGAAGGAAGGGGAGGACATGATTGAAACCTTTATACATGTTACAGGAGGAGAGAAGGGAGAGGGGCGACATGATGGAAACCTTTGTATATTACAGGAGAAGAGAAGGGAGAGGAGGACATGATGGAAACCTTTATATATGTTAGTGGAGGAGAAAAGGGAGAGGGGGACATGAAGGGAACCTTTATATATGTTACAGGAGGAAAGAAGAGAGAGGAGGACATGATGGAAACCTTTATATATGTTACAGGAGGAGCGAAGGGAGAGGAGGACATGATGGAAACCTTTATATATTACAGGAGGAGAGAAGGGAGAGGAGGACATGATGGAAACCTTTATATATGTTACAGGAGGAGAGAAGGAAGAGGAGGACATGATGGAAACCTTTATATATATGTTAGTGGAGGAGAGAAGGAAGAGGAGGACATGATGGAAACCTTTATATATGTTACAGGAGGAGAGAAGGGAGAGGGGGACATGATGGAAACCTTAATATATGTTACAGGAGGAGAGAAGGGAGTGGAGGACATGATGGAAACCTTTATATTTGTTACAGGAGGAGGGAATGGAGAGGAGGACATGATGGGAAGAGAAGGGGAGAAGGATAGGAAGACCTAAACCCACAAATCCTGTTTCTCTTGGTGAAATAAAAAAATTCTTCTCCCAGACATGGGATGTCTGACCTTCTTTTGACATCAAGCTAAAACTGACCTTCCCCAGCAGGCAGTAAGGGGTATGGCAGATAGGGGTAGTCAACATCTTTATGTCGCCTCCTAGTGGCAGTTACTACCCACTGTATCTTGTATCCCCGATATGCCTGACAAGGAAGAAGGTTTCTACAACATAGAAGGGGTTCTTTACTGTAAGAGCAGTGAGACTATGGAACTCTCTCCTGAAGACGAGGTGATACGATATAAGAGTATAAGAGGTTCTGGATGTTATATTACTGATTACAGAGAAGGGTCGGTGATCCTGAGATTATTTCGATTACCAGATTGGAGTCAGAAAGGATTTTTTTCCCTTGTCTTCTACCCCATTGGGTGTTTTAGTCCTCCTCTGGATGAACATTAAGGGGTAATAGGCGAGACTGGATGGACGGGGGCCTAAATAATGCAATCACCATGTAAGTGTCAGATACCTACGCTACACAATGACGACACTTCTGTTACCCCCAGCGATAGTGATTACAGCGCCCCCTGGATGAACATTGCGGGATGGGGGGATAGGCTGAACTGAATGGATGGATGTCCTTTTTCGGCCTTTCATACTACGATAATTTTTTGCTTTAATTTTTCTGACTGACATAACTTTTTTATTTTCCCGTCCACATAGTTGTGTGCCATCCTGTAGTTTATATTGGTACGATTATGGAGTACATACAGCTTAGTGATCGCTTTTCATTACATTTTTTCTTGGAGACAGGGAGAACAAAAAACGTGCAATTCTGGCGTTTATTTTTTTTGTGACATTTATCGTTTTCGGTAAATTTGTTGCTTTAAAAAAAAATTGGACTTTTATGGACGCGGCGATGCCAAATATGTTTTACTTTTATGGCAAAATGTGTTGTTTTTTTTTAACTTTTATTACCTTTTACATATTTTACATTAATTGAACTTTTTAAAACTATTTTTTTCATTTGTTAGCCCCCATAGGGGACACGAAGTTGTGATGGTTTGACCACGCCTGCAGTATGATGCCCCCTGTTGTCATGTCAACCACATGGCACCCTGAGATCTCATAGTTGGCTGTTTGGGACTCCCAAACTGCAATCGGGACATTTAAATGCCGGGTTAACAGTGGTGATCAGCGGCGCTGCTTATCGGGGCTGTTGCGGGCAGGTGTTGGCTGTAAGAAACGGCCAACACCCACATTGTTTGTAGCGGGATTTACCCCCAATCCTCTTCATACATACCCCGAACCTCCAGGGCATAAAGGTACATCCTCTAACGTTAAGGGGTTAATATCAACAGTTGATAGCACAGCCCTCAGGAATGAGGATTGCTCTAGTTAAAGGCAATGTGGCTCCAGAAAGCACCCTGTAGTATAAATCATGTTTTTGCATTAAACATATTTTTTAATCATTTTTGCTGATTTTATTTTTAGTTTGTATTCACAATGTACATTATATTTCTAAAAGATTCTAAAATCCTGCAGTTCTCACTCTGACCACAAGGACTAATAGTCTGATGTCACAGGTCACCTCCTCCCCTCTCTGTATACTGACCACTAAAGGCCCATTTAGACACAACGATTATCGCTCAAAAGATGTCTTTTGAGAGATAATCGTGTCATTTACAGCGCAAGGGTGTCCCCGCTTGTCTTCTGCATCCAGCTGTTCCCCGCTCGGAGCGCCCGGCTGTTATACAGCCGAGCGCTCCCAGCAGGGTATAGAGAACAGAGTGGGACCGCTGTGTTCTTCATACCCCACCTGTCATCAGGGAGCTGGATACAGCTGAAACAATAGTATCAGCTGTATCCCGCTGTGAATCCCTGATAAGGCTGATCATCAGCACACTGAAAGACAATGATGAGCGACGGCAGGATGTCCGTGCAGTTAGACACAATGATTATCGCTCAAAAGACGTCTTTTTAACGAATTTGTAGGGATAATCATTGTGTCTAAATGGGCCTTAAGCCGAATAGACTGACGCTCTATAGAGAAAATTTCTCAGCTGTCTTCACATTATCATCACAGGCAGGATTACACTGAGGCGACACGATAGATAGATAGATACAGGATCCGCCATTCACAATAGTCACGGCTCACCTCCTCCCCCTCCCTGTACAGACAGGTTTACACTGATAGGTGACACCTATATATAGATATCACAGGATCCACCATTCACAATAGTCACAGCTCACCTCCTCCCCTCCCTGTACAGACAGGATTACACTGATAGGTGACACCTATATATAGATAACACAGGATCCACCATTCACAATAGTCACAGCTCACCTCCTTCCCTCCCTGCACAGACAGGTTTACACTGATAGGGGACACCTATATATAGATAACATTGGATCCGCCATACATAATACATGATGTCACAGCTTTCCTGCTCCCTAAAATTATACAATGTTATCTGTACAGGTTACAGATCAGGTTCAAAACACTTTCACATAAAGCCAAATACTTAGAAGTCACAGCTCCCCCCGCGCCGCTCCCTGCATAATTCACCGATCAAGCCCAGTACACTCTTCCAAAGAATTCAATAGATGGCAAACACAGATCAGCTTCTCCCTCCTCCTAACCCTTTACACTGATGATGGGAGTATTCCTTCTTCATGTTATTACAGACCACCCTTATAATAATGGTGACCCCCTATAATAACAGGGGTGACTCCAAGAAGACCCTCTACACAGATGATGATGATGATGATGATGATGCGATCAGTCCTCAAGTATAATGTTAATTTAGACCACCCCTATAAGAATGATGACCCCCTATAATGTAATAACGGGGTGACACCCAGCAGACCCTCTACACGGATGATGATGGGAGTAGTCCTCCTGTATAATGTTATTATTAGACCACCCCCTACAATAATGATGACCCCTAATAATACCAGGAGTGACTTCCAGTAGCCCCGCTACACGGAAAATGATGAGTAGTCCTCCTGCATAATGTTATTACAAACAACCCCCTATAATGATGACCACCTATAACAGGGGTGACTTTCAGCAGCCCTGCTACACAGATGATGATGATGATGGGAGTAGTCCTCCCGTATAATGTTATTGCAGACTATCCCTATAAGAATGATGACCCTTATAATACCAGGGGTAACTCCCAGCAGCACCACTACACGGATGATAATGATGGGAGTAGTCCTCCCATATATTATAGTCCACCCCCTATAATAATGATGACCCCCCCCCCCCCCCCCCCCCCCCCCCATAATAACAGGAGTGATTCTCAGCAGCCCCACTACACAGATGATAAAGATCGGAGTAGTCCTCCCGTATATTATAGTCCACCCCCTATAATAATGATGACCCCCCATAATAACAGGGGTGACTCCCAGCAGCCCCTCTACATGGATGATGATTATGGGAGTAGTCCTCCGTATATTATAGTCCACCCCCTATAATAATAATGACCACCTATAATAACTAGGGTGACTCTGCAGCCCCACTACACGGATGATGATGATCGGAGTAGTCCTCCTGCATAATGTTATTACAGACAACCCCCTATAATAATGATGACCCTTATAATAACAGGGGTGACTCTCAGCCGCCCCACTACACGGATAATGATGATGATGGGAGTAGTCCTCCTGAATAATGTTATTATAGACCACCCCTATAAGAATGATGACCCCTAATAATACCAGGAGTGACTCCCAGCAGCACCGCTACACAGATGATGATGATGATAGGAGTAGTCCTCCCGTATATTATAGTCCTCCCCCTATAATAATGACCACCTATAATACCGAGGGTGACTCTCAGCAGCCCCACTACACGGAGGATGATGGTGGGGGGAAGTCCTCCTGTATAATGTTATAATAGATCACCCCTTATAATAATGATGACCGCCTATAATAACAGGGGCTGAGTCGCCCCAGTACACAAATGATGATGATGGGAGTAGTCCTCCCGTATATTATAGTCCACCCCTATAATAATGATGACCACCTATAATAACAGGGGTGACTCCCAGCAGCCCCTCTACATGGATGATGAATAAAAAAGTAGTCCTACCATATATTAAAGTCCACTCCCTATAATAATAATGACCACCTATAATAACAAGGGTGACTCCCAGTAGGCCCTCTACACGGATGATGATGAGAGTAGTCCTCCCGTATGTTATTTTAGATCACCCCCTATAATAATGACTCCCTAAAACAACAGGGGTGACTCCAAGCAGCCCCACTATACAGATGATGATGATGATGATGATTATAATGGGAGCAGTCCTCCCGTGTAATATTATAGACCAACCATAAAATAATGATGACCCCCTCCCCCAAATAATAACAGGGGTGACTCCCAGTAGGCCCTCTACACGGATGATGATGATAGTAGTCCTCCCGAATAATGTTATTGTAGACCACCCCCTAAAATAATGATGACCCCCCCTATAATAACAGGGGTGTCTCCCAGTAGGCCCTCTACACAGATGATGATGATGATGGGAGTAGTCCTCTTGTATAATGCTATTGTAGATGACCCCCTATAATAACAGGGGTGACTCCCAGTAGGCCCTCTACACAGATGATGATGGGAGTAGTCCTCCTGTATAATGCTATTGTAGACCACCCCCCTATAATAATGATGACCCCCTATAATAACAGGGGTGACTCCCAGTAGGCCCTCTACACAGATGATGATGGGAGTAGTCCTCCTGTATAATGCTATTGTAGACCACCCCCCTATAATAATTATGACCCCCTATAATAACAGGGGTGACTCCCAGTAGGCCCTCTACACAGATGATGATGATGGGAGTAGTCCGCCTGTATAATGCTATTGTAGACCACCCCCCTATAATAATGATGACCCCCTATAATAACAGGGGTGACTCCCAGTAGTCCCTCTACACAGATGATGATGATGATGATGATGATGATGGAAGTAGTCCTCTTATATAATGCTATTGTAGACCACCCCCCTATAATAATGATGACCCCCTATAATAACAGAGGTGACTCCCAGTAGGCCCTCTACACAGATGATGATGGGAGTAGTCCTCCTGTATAATGCTACTGTAGACCACCCCCTATAATAATGACCCCCTATAATAACAGGGGTGACTCCCACTAGGCCCTCTACACAGATGATGATGATGGGAGTAGTCCGCCTGTATAATGCTATTGTAGACCACCCCCCTATAATAATGATGACCCCCTATAATAACAGGGGTGACTCCCAGTAGTCCCTCTACACAGATGATGATGATGATGATGATGGAAGTAGTCCTCTTATATAATGCTATTGTAGACCACCCCCCTATAATAATTATGACCCCCCCCCCCCTATAATAACAGGGGTAACTCCCAGTAGTCCCTCTACACGGATGATGATGATGATGGAAGTAGTCCTCTTGTATAATGCTATTGTAGACCACCCCCCTATAATAATGATGACCCCCTATAATAACAGGGGTGACTCCCAGTAGGCCCTCTACACAGATGATGATGATGATGGAAGTAGTCCTCCTGTATAATGCTATTGTAGAGCACCCCCCTATAATAATGAT